>NC_042992.1:24473073-24773073 GCF_901001165.1 Salmo trutta | reverse complement strand
CCTCTCAAAATGTGTCTGTTCATGTTGTAAGAGGGGTTGAGAGCAGACCAATTTACAATGTAACAATTGGATTGATCAATTCATTTTTTTTTATCATTACTTTCCCTATCCCTTGTGTGACCAGAGAGGGGGCCAGAGAGTATTACTCATTACCAACAGAGTGCATGTTCATTAAGGACAAGAGCTAAAGGCAGTTCACAGGGTCACAATCACTGTTTTGCATTGTCTCACTCTTCTCGTGTAAAAAAATAAATAATGTGCAGAACAGCAGAAAGATGGCCTATAAGCCCAAGCTCTCTGGCCTGGATCCTGCAACATGCGTAGGCGGTCCAATCAAAGTCATGTATTCTCCTTCGTGGGAGTAGCAGCCCGCGGTCGAAGTAGCAGCCCACGGTCGAGATACGAGGCCGGCACGGAATATCCTGGAGTGGGGATTAGGCTGGTGTTTGTTCTCTTCCTGAGCCCTGGGTAGAATGTGTTCTATTCACTCTCTGAGGGCCGGCTCCAGGAGGCTCCATGTTTAGGATGCTCTGCCAGTTCATCTCAACATCCAGCTGTGCCAGGGGACTGAGGGGGAGAACCTCCGATGGTTAACCCCTCCGCTATCCAAATGCATTTCTCCTCCCAGGATGGAAGACTGGAGTGGTCAGCGGCTCATAAGGAACAGTCATTGTTGGTTTAGTGCTGTACGATATATTAGGCTGACTATAGTATGTGGTATCTTCACAGAAAAATAGTAAACTGTAAGCATGAACATGAGAAAGAGGAAAAGAGCCTAAAAAAGTTTCATGGAGGTTATTGATGTAAAAAGCTGACTTGAAATATCTGGCTTCACAGTAAAATGCATAAACATTTCCTTCTAATCTGGATATCAGAAGAGGAGGAAAACCAAATAAAATCCTCATCTTTTAGTTGAACAGTGTGTGTACTGTTCCCTCCAAGCAAATACTTAGTAAAGTTCACCATTTCCGCAAAGTACATATTTTATAAAATTGGTTGAGCAGACACAAAACATAAATCTTTGGAGAACTGACGGAAAGACAGCAACAGACTCTGGCATTTCCTTGTTCTCAGAGTCTTTAACACTAAAAGCCTTTTCCTTTGACATCATGTTTCCTCTACCGCTCCATTCCCATCTCTTATCTACAGTATTTGTTAGATCTTCAAAGATCAACCAGAGCTTTGAAGATGTTTAGCAGTAACATTTCATTTAGTTAATCCAGCTAACTTCCCATTTCTGTAGTGGATGAGAATGAAAAAGAAGAGAGAAAAAGGGAGGGAGGGAGAGGGACAGAAAAAATTATTTCTGAAGCGAAGGAGTCAGCGGAGAGTGAGATAGATAGAGAGAAGAAAGAGAAGAAAGGGAATGAGAGAAGAAAGAGAGAGGAGAGAGAGAGAGAGAGAGCAAACCTAAAGCCAGAGCTTCTGACAGCTCTTCGTCAGTCAGTAGGGGTCAGGACGGCAGAGTCAGAAGAAGACAATTATGGGTACAGCGGAACCCAACAGTGACGAGTGTTGAACCGGAGGCTGCCTGCTCCGTGCCCGATAACCCTCCCTGTGTCACCCCGCCGTGTCACACACACACACACACACACACACACACACACACACACACACACACACACAAACACAAAACATTAACAACACCTTCCTAATACTGAGTTGCACCCCCCCTTTAGCCCTCAGAACAGCTTCAATTTGTTGTGGTAAGGACTCTACAAGGTGTCGAAAGCATTCCACAGGGATGCAGGCCCATGTTGACTCCAATGGAGAAAGAGAAGAAAGGGAGTGAGGGAGAGGGAAAGAGAGAAAAAACGTTGAAGCGAATGAGTCAGCAGAGAGAGAGATAGAGAGAGCGAGACAGAGGGAGAGACAGAGGGAGAAAGAGAGAGCGAACCTAAAGCCAGAGCTTCTGACAGCTCTTCGTCAGTCAGTACACATTTCTGTCAAGTTGGCTGGATGTCCTTTAAGTTATGGACCATTCTTGATACACACGGGAAACTGTTAAGTGTGAAGAACCCAGAAACGTTCCAGTTCTTGAAACAAACCGGTGCGCCTGGCACCTACTACCATACCCCATTTAAAGGCACAAATCTTTTGCTTAGCCCATTTACCCTCTGAATGGAACATATACACAATCCATGTCTCAATTGTCTCAAGGCTTAAAAATCCTTCTTTAATGTGTCTGTTCCCCTTCATCTACACCAGTGGTCACCAACCGGTCGATCGCAATCGACTAGTAGATCTCCATGGCATTCCTGGTCGATCACCAAACATTTACGTAAAAAACCCAACGATAAAGCCTTAAGTTCCTATTTTTTAAATTAATTTCAGACTATTGATGATAGGTGCACCTGATTCAGCAACCCTAGCGCCGGGAAGACAGTGTTCTCATTTTGAAACACTTCATGTGTCTGAATGTAGAACTCCGCCTATCCGGCAGGTCCAGACAGCAAATCAAGTGCACCTTGTTGTTATTATTAGCGGATTGTATCTTTTTAAATATAGAGGAATATTTCACTTTCTCTGGTCATTGGAGTAACAACATGAATTGGTGCATTAGGCAGCAGTAATGCAGTGCGCTTAAGTTTCGCCATCAGCTGGAAGACTGTCCCCTTTTCTCAGCGGAGAGAGGAGGGACGGTGTGTCGTGTGAGAGGCAGCCTCATCAATCCTCCTGCCCCTCAGACTGACCATCAGATGCAGGCCATCAGTCCACAAAAAAAGGCTAATTATTATGCTCACTTAGCTGTGCCTCAAAAGTAATACAACAAATTATATATTACCAGTGTGGTCATACTGTACCTCCATTTTTTTTAAATATAATTTTTAAATGGTCTGAGAAGAACAACATTGGCAGGGCAATTCAAGTACAGCCAATATGCAGTGATAATGTATTGGGCCTATAGTCTACTGCACAAACCTCATTGCTACATAACTGTTTTTATTTGGTTAATGTTGCATAGGGTTCCTTTTTTAAGTCATGTTCAAAAAAAATCTTGGCTTGCATTTTGACTCAGAAAAGGTTGGTGGCCACTGATTTACACTGATTGAAACGGATTTAACAAGTGACATCAATAAGGGATCATAACTTTCACCTGGATTCAAGTGGTCAGTCTGAGTCATGGAAAGAGCAGGTGTTATTCATGTTTTGTACACTCAATGTACATACACACACACACCGTGTCGTCCCTGCATTCATACACTGACCCGTCATACGTCTGCTCTTTATCTGCTCCTGGGGGAATGACAGCCACCACACAGCAGACAAAAACTGTTGGGCGCACACACACACAGCCTCAAAGCAGGAGAGGAGAGAGGAAAACACTAATGTATTCTAAACAAATCCTGACTGTCATGAAGTCGAATTAATGTGGTTTAAAAGTTTAGTTTAAGGACATTAAAAGACTCTCATACTAACTTTTCAGAGAAACACCATGAATATATTCTGTCTCGACCTAAAAAATTTGAACAGAATGTGCTGACCTTTTACCTCTTGCTCTTCTGTGTCAGTATTTTCGTTTAGATATGAAGTGAAAGAACAATAGTTGGAATGGGAAAAATATTTCCTAAGTGAATGTTTGTTTACCTAACCATCATCATGGCCAAGCCAGATGGATAAGAAAGTGCAGTAGTTTAGTATTGTTACACTAAGTTTGTTTGTGCCAAGACTCTTCCTAGAGCTGGCAGCCCGACCAAACTGAGCAATCGGGGGAGAAGGGCCTTGGTCAGAGAGGTGACTAAGAACCCGATGGTCACTCTAACAGAGCTCCAGAGATCCTCTGTGGAGATGGGAGAACCTTCTAGAAGGACAACCATCTCTGCAGCCCTACAACCATCAGGCCTTTATGGTAGAGTGGCCAGACGGAAGCCACTTCTCAGTAAAAGAGTTTGCCAAAAGGCACCTAAACACTCTCAGACCATGAGAAACAAGATTCTCTGGTGGGGATGTTTTTCAATAGCAGGGACTGGGAGACTAGTCAGGATTGAGGGAAAGATGAACGGAGCAAAGTACAGAGAGATCCTTGATGAAAACCTGCTCCAGGACCTCAGACTGGGGCAAAGGTTCACCTTCCAACAGGACAACAATCCTAAGCACACAGCCAAGACAAAGCAGGAGTGGCTTTGGGACACGTTTCAGAATGTACTTGAGTAGCCCAGCGAGAGCCTGGACTTAAACCCGATCGAACATCTCTGGAGAGACCTGAAAATAGCTGTGCAGCAGCACTCCCCATCCAACCTGACAGAGCTTGAGAGGATATGCAGAGAAGAATAGGAGAAACTCCCCAAATACAGGTGTGCCAAGCTTGTAGCATTATACCTAAGAAGACTTGAGGCTGTAATCATTGCCAAAGGTGCTTCAACAAAGTACAGAGTAAAAGGTTTGAATGATTATGTAAATATAATATATTTCAGTTTTTTATTTTTAATACAATTGGAATTTCTTTTAAATACAACTGTTTTTGCTTTGTCATTATGTGGTAAGGCTGTAACGTAAGAACATTTTGAAAAAGTCAAGGGGTCTGAATACTTTCCGAATGCACTGTATGTACTGTATATTATAATGGATGAAGCTCTTTACAGGTTTAACTGTAATTTCAAACCAAAATAAAAGAATATCAAATGCCTCTTCAATCTCTGTAATTCAATTCATCTTCATCTTGTTTAAAACTTTTAATGTGAACTCAATGTTCTCTGTAAAACAAGTATTTTCTAATCACTGCATATATGTTAAATTACTGTCATATTATATGTTCAATTACTGTCATTCATTTCACACAATTACCCTGTTAAAACCAGGGAGCTAGTATACTATTATCGAGGGTGTGTGTGTGGGTGTGTGTGTATGTGTGTGTGCGCATTTAAGATACAGAGAAATATGCAGCTTGGAAAAGTCCAGAAAAATATGACATGGCTTTGAAGCTTCTGATAGGCTAATTGACATCATTTGAGTCAATTTAAAGTATACCTGTGGATGTATTTCAAGGCTTACCTTCAAACACAGTGCCTCTTTGCTTGACGTCATGGGAAAAATCAAAAGAAATCAGCCAAGAACTCAGAAAAAAATGGTAGACCTCCACAAGTCTGGCTCATCCTTGGGAGCAATTTCCAAACGCCTGAAGGTACCACGTTCATCTGTACAAACAATAGTACGCAAGTATAAACACAGCCATCATACCGCTCTGGAAGGAGACGCGCTCTGTCTCCTAGAGATGAACGTACTTTGGTGCAAAAAGTGCAAATCAATCCCAGAACAACAGCAAAGGACCTTGTGAAGATGCTGGAGGAAACAGGTACAAAAGTATCTCTATCCACAGTAAACCGAGTCCTATATCGACAGGCCGCTCAGCAAGGAAGAAGTCACTGCTCCAAAACCGCCATAAAAAAAGCCAGACTATGGTTTGCAACTGCACATGGGGACAAAGATCGTACTTTTCGGAGAAATGTCCTCTGGTCTGATGAAACCGTTTGGCCATAATGGCCATCGTTATGTTTGGAGGAAGAAAATTATGTGGATATATTGAAGCAACATCTCAAGACATCAGTCAGGAAGTTAAAGCTTGGTCGCAAATGGGTCTTCTAAATGGACAATGACCCCAAGCATACTTCCAAAGTTGTGGCAAAATGGCTTAAGGACAACAAAGTCAAGGTATTGGAGTGGCCATCACAAAGACCTGACATCAAACCTATAGAAAATTTGTGGGCAGAACTGAAAAAGCGTGTGCGAACAAGGAGGCCTACAAACCTGACTCAGTTACACAAGCTCTGTCAGGAGGAATGGGCCAAAATTCACCCAACTTATTGTGGGAAGCTTGTGGAAGGATACCCGAAACGTTTGATCCAAGTTAAACAATTTAAAGGCAATGCTACCAAATACTAATTGAGTGTATGTAAACTTCTGACCCACTGGGAATGTGATGAAAGAAATAAAAGCTGAAATAAATCTCTCTACTGTTATTCTGAGATTTCACATTCTTAAAATAAAGTGGTGATCCTAACTGACCTAAGACAGGGAATTTTTACTAGGATTAAATGTCAGGAATTGTGAAAAACTGAGTTTAAATGTATTTGGCTAAGGTGTGTGTAAACTTCCGACTTCAACTGTACATACACAGTGCATTTGGAAAGTACATATTCCATCCAGTTCACTTTATTTCTATAATACCTTTCCCTTGGTCTTTCTTGAATAAGTTCCTCCAGTTATTTTTGTTTTTCCTATAACTTATTCTGTGCCTCTCTGGTGCAGTTTATTATTGCTATCTATCTGTAAGCAGAAAATTCTTTATTGACTTGGCATTTAAAATCAAATGGTATTTGTCACATACACGTGTTAAGCAGATGTTATTGTTGGTGTAGCAAAACGCTTGTGTTGCTATCTCCAAAAGTGCCGTAATATCTAACAAGTAATATCTAACAATACACACAATCTAAAGTAAAGGAATGGAATTAAGAATATCTAAATATTTGGATGGGCAATCTCAGAGCAGCATAGACTAAGATACAGTAGAATAGTATAGAATACAGTATATACACATGAGATGAGTAATGCAAAATATGTAAACAATATTAAAGTGACTAGTGTTCCATTATTAAAGTGGCCAGTGATTTCAAGTCTATGTATATAGGGCAGCAGCCTGTAATGTGCTAGTGATGGCTATTTTAAGTCTGATGGCCTTGAGATATAAGCAGTTTTTCAGTCTCTTGGTCCCAGCTTTGATGCACCTGAACTGACCTCGCCTTCTGGATGATAACGGGGTGAACAGGCCATGGCTCAGGTGGTTGGTGTCCTTGATGATCTTTTGGCCTTCCTGTGACATCGGGTGCTGAATATGTCCTGGAGGGCAGGTAGCTTGCCCCCGGTGATGCGTTGGGCAGACTGCACCACCCTCTGGAGAGCCAAGACAAATTTCTTCAGCCTCCTGAGGTTGAAGAGGTGTCGTTGCAACTTCTTCACCACACTGTCTATATGGACGGAACGTTTCAGTTTGTCAGTAATGTGTACACCGAGAACCTTTCCACCTTCTCCACTGCGGTCCCGTCGATGTGGATAGGGGGGTACTCACTCTGCTGTTTCCTGAAGTTCACGATCAGCTCCTTAGTTTTGTTGACATTGGGTGAGAGGTTATTTTCCTGGCACCACAATCCCATGGCCCTCACCTCCTCCATGTAGGCTGTCTCGTCGTTGTTGGTAATCAGGCCTACTACTGTTGTGTTGTCTGCAAACTTGATCATTGAGTTGGAGGCGTGCGTGGCCATGCAGTCATGGGTGAACAGGGAGTACAGGAGGATCAGCGAAGTAGAGGTGTTGTTTCCTACCTTCACCACCTGGGCGCAGCCGTCAGGAAGTCCAGGACCCAGTTGCACAGGGCGGGGTTCAGACCCAGGGCCTCGAGCTTAATGATGAGCTTTGAGGGTACTATGGTGTTGAATGCTGAGCTATAGTCAATGAACAGCATTCTTACATAGGTATTCTCCTTGTCCAGATGGGATAAGCCAGTGTGCCAGTGTTAGTGCGATGGTGATTGCATCGTCTGTGGATCTATTGGGGTGGTTAGCAAATTGAAGTGGGTCTAGGGTGTCAGGTAAGTTAGAGGTGATATGATCCTTAACTAGTCTCTCAAAGCACTTAATGATGACAGAAGTGAGTGCTACAGGGCAATAGTTATTTAGTTCGGTTACCTTTACTTTCTTGGGTACAGGAACAATGGTGGACATCTTGAAGCATGTGGGGACAACAGACTGGGATAGGGAGAGATTGAATATGTCTGTAAACATTCCAGCCAGCTAGCGCATGCTCTGAGGACAAGGCTAGGGTTGCCATCTGGGCCGGCAGCCCTGCAAGGGTTAACATGCTTAAACGTCTCACGTCGGGGTTTTGGAACAGCCTCTGGAATCAGTTCAATTGCCCTGGAGGAATCCCCAAAGGATCCAATTCGGGAAAGTCA
Source organism: Salmo trutta (assembly GCF_901001165.1). NCBI lineage: Eukaryota > Metazoa > Chordata > Actinopteri > Salmoniformes > Salmonidae > Salmo > Salmo trutta. The sequence goes on along the minus strand of NC_042992.1, from coordinate 24,765,128 downwards.
TATTCCTGGTCGTAATGCTGGTAATGCTGGTGAGTTACTGCCACTCTGAAATCTAAAAGTTCTTCCCGTCTGTATGTAATAACACAAAACATTTGCTGGGATAATATTGTAAGAAATAACACATAAAAAAAAAATACTGCAAAGTTTCCTAAAAGCTAGAAGCACAGCAGCCCTGTCCGTCGGTGGCATTTTCCATTTTCCATCCAAAAACAATTATATTATTATATGTACCTCTAAACATTGTCTAGCTGTGGACAATCATAAAGGATATATGGATAAACTCTTTCACTCCCAAATTAAATCGTTTCAAATCAGAGCTGGTTCAATGGAAGCTATAATCGATAAATGTGTCTGTCGACTTGGAATATTTCTGTAATTGAACACAATGAATTAATTCAGAGGAATTGTGACATGCAAACAAATTTATTAAGAATCTTAAACACTGATTCAAAAAAGAAAACATTAAAGGACTATGAGGGTGTTCTATATTACTCTCCCGTCTCCCGAATGACTGTAGGTTTCATTTCAAACCAAGCCATCACCATTTAATAACTTTGTAATGAGTCTCAGATCTCTTCATATTCAGATATTTTAAGTTTTATTTTCTAAGGAAAGTCTGTTGCTTAGTAACTTTGCACCAGTCGAAGGACACTAATTGAATAATATAATAATGAGACATCTAAAGGTTCCATGTTTGACTGGAATAAGATATTACAGTGAGTAGTAACATGAGACAGAATTAACTTCTTAACCCTCCTGCTGTGTTCCAGTCGAATTGGACAGATTTACAAGTTCTCCCTGAAAAAATGTAGTTCATTTAATCTGATTGTCATAAGGTTGCATTACTTTGTTCACACAGGGCATCTGAACACACAAAACACATTTTGATGATTTTTATTACATTTTGGGTGTTTTATTTAACTGTTGTACGCCTGTGGTGTTCCCGGTCAAAAATGACCGGTCATTAGAAATGAATGGGTGAGACTACAATTAGTGTATAAAAATGAGTTCAGGCACATGCCCATTCATCAGATGGACACACTTCCTCTCCCAGACCTCCACATGCATGTGTGTTTGAGCACACACACACACCTTACTTCTTGGCTTCCATGGCAACCCCCACGGGAACCTTTCCCCAATGAAATCTTTCTCCCACGGGAACCACACCTGTTGGCATTCTCACAAACAATCGCAACTTTGTTTCAATAATATATAGAACTTTTTCGCAGCTCTGGTATATAAAGCTTTTTTGAGGCCTTGCTAACAATTCATTCTGTGGCAGCACAATGACCAAACGATATACTGTATGAGAGGCTCTTGATCATATCTTTGATCATGACACTGGTGAGGAGGAGAGAGGCCAGGAAACTGACAGTGAAGATGCATTAGAAGAGGAAGTGTCAGAAGTTGAAGAAAGAATATGATCCAGACCAAGAGACAACCGATGTGGAACAATCCAGTGATGAGGAAGAGGGCCCTGCTGAGGTTGTTGTTACATTCCAGTCAAAGAATGGGAATTTATCCTGGTCTTCATCCCCCCCTGAGAGGAGAGGTCGGCTGTCGGCTGAAAATGTTATCAGGATGACCCCAGGCCAACGAGATACGCCAAATCCCGGATTGATGACATAAAATCCTGCCACTATTTAACAATTTGAAATGGTTTCAAAACAAATGTCCTTGTTAAACTTTGACACAAAGTATTCTGTGATAAATAGCACAATATGTTTCATTTGAGTATTTGTTATAATCAAAATAATCCACATGTTATGCTTTTTTTTAATTCAAAAACTAGTTGTATGAGCTCCCATCAATGAGGCCTACAGGCCATAAATAGCAAATAGGAGATCAAAACTTGTAATGTTCACAAGAACTTAAGTTGATAAAAAGATCTAACACAACATTAGATGATAATATATGTATTATTATGGATTTATAATCAGCTATAATGGGGCGGTCATTTTGGACTGGGAACACATAACTAATGAACAGGAAACGAACACAACAGGAGGGTTAACTCCAGGCTAGGACTGGGACTTGAGTTGGACCACAGTCCAGAACTAAGAGACGCATCAGGTTTCGGTTTGAGAGACTAGGGAGTTATTGTTATCTTACAGGTTAGGTTACTAAAGGTGAGGGCTGGGAGTAAGGAGCGTTTGGAGTAGGGCTGACGAAAGGAAGCATATTCTCTCTATGTAGGCCAGACTTGTGACTAGGGCTGGATGTAAGAGGCTGTGCTTGTCAGGCTGGGGTATAAGAACTGGACTGATGAGGTACTTAGACCTGGGACTAAAGAGGAGTGACTGAGGCCTGGAGCATTTATACATACAGAGTAGAGCCAAGGACAGGAACAGTAGACTGCATAGGAATACTCCAGTCTCCTCAGTTGACCACTGCTAGCTCCAGCCTCAGCTGTACGTCAGACTAATTTGATCTGGCAGGAAAATATTGCTTATTGTGCATTATTGAAAGGATCATCAGTCTTATAGAGGCTCATCCTCCTCCTTGTACAGCTCACAGCGCCCAGGGCATTCATTATTACATCCGTTACCAGGACATTATATGCAAATGATCTCCACCTAGCTCCGGCACCCATATATCAATTACTGTGACAGATATAGAGATATATATATAGAGAGAGAGAGCGACAGAGAGAGACAGAGAGAGAGAGAGAAGGGGTGTATGGAAAGGACTGTCTGGAAATAGTCTGCACTTGTAGGGATGGAAAGAGGAGAGGAGGAGGAATAGACAGGAGAGAAGCAAGGAAGGAGAGCGTTGAATCCTCCTCTCATTCCTTGTGCTTACAGCTCAGACCAGTGTATGCTGACTCTATAGAACACTGATGCCCCACAGAGATCCCATAGCAATTTAAATCCTATATACTATTCCCTAATCCAGGATATTGTTAGGATATTGTTACCATAAACCATGCCCTGGCAGTCCATATAGATAATAACACTGCCTCGACACACAGCCAAAACCAATCAGAAACAAATAATACAGCCCCACAAGAAAATATAGAAAAGGAGAGAGGTGTGTGCGTGCCCACTTTGTGTGAACAAAAGAGAACTTTGTGTGAACAAAAGAGAGAGACTTTAGATTGCATATTTATTGTAAGAAAGTAACAGAGAGAGAGAGACAAAGACAGGGATAGAGAGATGTACAGAGAAAGAGAGTGAGAGAGAGAGCGAGCGAGCGAGATGAGAGAGAAAGGATCAGTCCAAGTTCCTCTGCCTCGAAGTAGTGTTGATAAAACAAGTCAGTGGGAGTAGCTAATAATACTGCAGTAGCATGACAGTATAAATAGGCAGTCTAGTCTACTAGGACCTATGTGTGCCCTTGAGTCCCTGGCAACGCATCGTGTGGGTAACACCAGGTATTAAAAGCTCAACTAGATGTTGAAGGGCATGACACAAAGCTAATAAAGAATGTAAATCCTTCTCTAAACGCCTTTCATAAACTAGAGAGGGCTTAAACAGGCTGCCATAATGATTGACCCTGTCATTGTTCAGTATAATGACTCAGGGGTGTGTGTGAGTGTGTGTGTTGGTGTGTGTGTGTGTACTCTGTAGTTGTTTAGCATAATGACTCAGGAGTTTCATCACGTCAGCAGGAGGATGAGGCTAAACTAGCGAGGAGACAATGTCACCGTTTGGAGCACACACATTTACATTTTAGTCATTTAGCAGACACTCTTATCCAGACAGACATACAGGAGCAATTAGGGTTAAGTGCCTTGCTCAAGGACACAGACATATTTTTCACATAGTCGACTCAGGGATTCAAACCAGCAACCTTTCGGTTACTTGCCCAAAGCTCTTAACCGCTAGGCTACCTGCCGCTCACACAGGCGCTTAATAATTAGCGATGATGAGCAGGCGTGTGGAGAGCAGTCACTCATACTCAGTATATCCAGAACTCTAACAGAGTACAAATCACGGTTTCTATGACAACAGCCCTATCTAAAAATGCCTCCTCTCCCTACTGTCAATCATAAGAGTATGAAAACATGAGTTGATGTCAGTTAAAACAGAAATGGACCCTCCCTGTTATGTGGTCTGAATCAGGCTTACTATACCACTGAGAGAACGCTGTTGCTTCCCCCTTAATGACAGTACCACACCGCTTCACAATAGCCTCCTTTCATAAGCCACTGTCATTAAAATAATTACAGTAAGGTTAATTATAGAGGACCTGGTCCCTCAATTATCTCAGTGTATCTAGTTACAGAATTCTAGGGATTGATCACAACCAGGGGGAAAAGAGAGACTATAAAAGAGACTCTGTTGACTCCTTTGGTAGATCATCCTGCTAAGGTTGTGAAGGCCTCACAGCAGAGAAGGTTAATCGACATAAACAACATTTTCTTAGGGTCCATTTTCGGTCACATTTTATCCCGAACTAAAGCCTACTGAAACAGTATAATATGTAACATTCTACCATCTGCCAACCTGCACACTGAATGATCTGATTACAGTGAATGGCGAGAGTGTGTTCTGTTCTTCAGAAGCAATGCAGAATCAGAGTCAGTCTCTGTTGCTAATCACTGAGCTTCGGCTCAGCAGGACAATAAGTCAATCAACTCCTGCAGTGTCCTCCACGTAAGCAATCAACCCATGCTGTGTCTTCCGTAGGATTGAAGAAGGAGACCAGGACGTTAGCCATGAAATCACAGGTAAGTGATTGAACAGAACATATTCTTTGTACCCCTTTTGTAATGGGAGAATGGGCCTGGTTCCTTTGCCATTTCAGGGTTGTGCTCATTAGGTATGAAACAGAGGTATCTTCGGAACTTGCCAAATAAGGAACACTTGAGAATGTTCATGGTTCAGGTCCAATTCCTAGATATCCAAGAGAGGCTGGGAGAGGTGAAAGCTTAGGGTACTAGCTTTGTTCTTTTGATATGATTAGACTTATTTCATTCATGCTTGCAGTTGACAAGACTGAATTATGCAGAATGCAGTTACATTTGTACAATCCTTAAAAAACACAAGATACTTCATTCAAAGAATGCTAGCTAACAAGAAATGACCGTTTATTTTCTCATTTTCTCCTACCCCTGATGGACACTGACCATTTTAGTTATTTGTTTCCAGTGTCTATCATTCAATGTGCTTTAGACAGATAAGAACTGAGCCTTCCTTTGAGTTCCACTTGACAATTTATCTTCACTTTCTAACAGGAAGAGGTCTCGACTCCCCAGCCATATCCATCTCTCACTCGACCTCAAATCTCCCAAAGTGTTTGGACTATGTCTAGGCCTCTAGTCTCTTTGCACACATTCCCTCTGTTTCTCCCTCCCTTCCCTCTTTTTTTCCGTCTCATTTCCATTTCTTCCCCTCTTCAGTTCATGCTCTGGTCCTAGTTTAATTAGGACTTACTGAAGCAGTCTAGATATACACAGACCAAAGACACAAGGTAAATGTCTTTGCCCAGCCTCGACTCTCCACAGAGTCTGATAAGCAGCAAGTAAAGCTCTGTCTTCTGTGAAATATCCTCTCCTCCGGAGATTCTGATCAAACTGACCAGTAAGACTCCCACTTCCTCTGAAAACAAAAACGATATGATTAATTAACTAAGCAATATTTTACCAGTAGTTTTTGGCACTACATGCTATACAAGGGGGAAAATATGGAAATAACAAGTAATAGCCTAATATCAAAAGATTTTACTCTTCAACCAGTGCTGGCACCAAACATCAAATATTCTCAAGCAGCAAAAAACGTACAATTCTCCCTAACATCCTAATACTGCTAATTAAATCCTGTTATTAGAACAAATTGTTTGTCCTTGTTAGGATTGGTAATTTCATCATTAAAGGTCCAACAACAACACCAGGAAAAAGAGATGCCTTTAGCGTAAATGCAATAGAATAACCTCTGAACACGGATGTTTGAGGATGCGTCCCATAATGGCACCCTATTCCCTTTTTGCGCACTACCCATAGGGTTCTGGTCAAAAGCAGTGCGCTATAAAGAGAAAAGGTTGCCATTTGGGACACACCTTTACTGCATCTATACTTCAAAGACAACATAGCGGTGGAACATGGGGATGCAAATGAGGCAAGGAGTCGTGTTATGTTCGAACAGGGAGTAAGAGCACTCTGGTAATGTGCCATTTAAATGCAAAGAGCCATTCTGCTACAGCTAGTTAGTTTTTGTACTCTCGAGTCAGTGATCATCAAAGCCGGTGAAGTGCAGGGAATGTCCTGCCTTCAAACTGCTACTATAGAGGTGGGGAGGGGGGAGAGAGGGCCCAGGTGACTTCACCCCGTGCTCGCCGTTGGAAGTCCTGCTAAGAGATGAGTGTCGCGTTTCATTTCAACTCTGAGAGGAAAGTTGTAAACAAAGATCCTCGCTAGCCTTGCTAGGCCCTCGCAAAACTTTGCTGAGTACTGTGTATGTTGGACGAGGGCTAGTGTGACTTCTGCCATATGGCAGAAACACACATACACGGCTTAGTCTAATAGAAGTCTTCACCTTATTGTGACACTGTAGCTTACTGCCACCATCACTGGTCTCACTCTCCACATATCATGTCAGAGGACAAAATGTCTGTCTTATCACTGTCCACATGTTAGGTATGGGTCCTGAATCACACACGATGATGCAATAGTCTTTCTATACCAAGATAACATGACAGTTTCCTGTCATTTCCTACATAAACATTTCAGGAGGCAATGGTGGCCCAATTCAATATGCATTGATTCTGTTTCTATGTTGTATTTTTTTATCCAAACAATTTATGCAAAAATCCTCAGTTTTAAAGGGTATGACGCCTCTAAAGAGAGGTATGGAGGGGACTGTAAGGTTCCCTATAGTCCACATCTGGAATCGCAGCTATACTCTCCCTCTCTTCCTTCCTCCCTCCCTCCAGTGTTTCCACACCATTGGTATTCTGGTGGTCTCTGGGTCTGTGATCTATATTATTGATCTGCTGCGGTGTCCGATAGATAAACTAAGCTGTTGTCTCAATAAGAGTCTCTTTAGCGGCTCTGGAGGAATTTAAACCCTTAGAAAGTTATTGGGTTAGAGATGTGCTTACCCAGTGGGTAAGTCTATAGATTGTTTATGCGGCGGAATGGTGCATAAAGCATCAACATGTTCCCTTGGTTTTATGTTGATATATTTCAAGAGAAATACAAAGATATTTTCATGAAATATAACAACCAGGATTGGGATTGACTTTTCTCACAGAGAAAACATAGAAAACATCACTAGATCATTTTATGGGCTAGTGAGTAACGCCAGGAAATGGCCGTAATGAATGACGTACACGGATTTTTGAATGACGTGCATTAATTGTCAAGTTCAAGTTGACATTGAAATGGATGCCCACTGTTACACACAGAAAATGTATAAATAAATTCACTCTCACAAAGCAGCTTGAATAATTGTCTAAAAGATTGTCTGTTTATGAAGTGATCTTAGCCTGTGTGCTGTGGGTTTGATAGCTACTGCCTCAAGTAGTCCAAACAATAGGTACTTAGCATGGAAAACCCTCAACAGAGTAGTGCATTTCATATAGTCTTTATTTCTCATCCCTGAGAGAGAGTGTCTGTGATGATGAATAAAGACATGACTGAAGCAGTCCACTTCAACGTTTAAAAGACACACACGCACACACTCCACTTCAATCCCACATTTACCCCATCTGAAGACCTCCTCTAACAGATGAAAGATAGAAAATGAGGGGGAAAAAGGAAGCTAAAAAGGTTTCTGCTACTGGCCCCAGAGGAACACCAGGAAGTGTAATCAGCAGTGTGACCCAATCAGCAGTGACCCATGGCCAATCAGCCAATCCCAGAGAGGAAGTTCATTAACTAACCCTGTTTTGCCTCCGGAGCGGAAAGATGTGTGTGTGTGTGTGTGTGCCCAGAACAGCGGAACAAGTGTTTGATAACACAGCAGATGCATTATGCAGAATCCGGATGCTCTGCAGGGCCCTTTTCCTGCACACGCACACACCCATGAACAGCAGTCACAGTTCACCTGTGTTAGTGAATATCCCGTCAATACATGCGGCGCCCGTACATGGACAGTTTCTCTGAGGCTTGGAGAAGCTCACACACCATTTCCCTCAATGGTGGCAGGAAGCTTTAAATAAACATGCAGGTTGTATGTGTGTGCAGCAAATATGGGCACGGAATAAGGCTTGGGTTCCCAGAGTGTGTGTGTGTTTGTAAAAAGGCTATTTTAGGGTTAGGGGTTAGATTTAGGGTTACAATTAGGGTTAGGGAAAATAGGATTTTGAATGGGAATCAATTGCTTGGTCCCCACAAGATAATAAAGTGTGTGTGTGTGTGTGTGTGTGTGTGTGTGTGTGTGTGTGTGTGTGTGTGTGTGTGTGTGTGTGTGTGTGTGTGTGTGTGTGTGTGTGTGTGTGTGTGGAACGAGGCTTGGCCCCCTGCTGGAGCATGACTAACTTACCTACCTAGAAAAACAGTGATAAAGCACATGCAGAGAGACCACCTGGCGGTGTGGGGATGATGGAAACAGACTCTGAGCTAATGGAAATGCTGGGCCTGTTTTACTTCCCTCCTGTTTCATACACAGCAGGCTGCTGAGGGGAGGACGGCTCATTATAATGGTTGGAATGGAGTGAATGGAATGGTATCAAACACATGAAAACCATTTAATCCATTCCAGCCATTACTATGAGCCCGTCCTCCCCAATGAACGTTCCACCAACCCCCTGTGGTTTCAAAACCTAGATAGCATACTAACTTAGGCTCAAATCAACACAACAACTGATAGCATACTAACTTAGGCTCAAAACAAAAGTTCTGTGAAGATTGCATTTGGACAATGGGATAGAGTTTTTGGGACCCTTTGCTGAAATGTACATCAGAAATGATGTTCATTAGATGAAGATGAAGACCTAGGGTTACAAACTACATTGGAACCGTGTTGAGATTTACCTCGTAGCAGGTCTGGGGTGCTGTGTGGCCAATTGTATGTCCTCATCAGCTGCCAGTCAAAGTCGTCCTCCTGTCCCTGCTTGTACTCACACAGTCCAGGGTCAGAGTCTTCGTCAAAGGTACAGCCAGCTGTAGAGGGGAAATGGTGGTTAGAAGGCATCAATAGTGAATAAATAAACCAACTTACAACTCAAACAGCCGTTGTGGGTCAAAGTCTATTCCCCTGCTCTTCAAGCAAAAAGAACATGCATAAATACATTTTAAAAATATATATATTTCTGAGTTTGTCTGTTTTTGTTTGAGAACCACTTTTTTTTAAGGCATCAATGAAATGACAAAGAAAATCCATACCTCATATCTTTTCTTTGTTCTTTGGGAAGCGCAAGAGAAATTTACTCTCAAAGACTTAGAATAAATAATGAGCTTTATTAGAGGGACAACAGCAGCAGCACTGCCACTATGGGCACTCAGGACCAAACTCATACATCATCACAGGCAGACTATAAATGCCTACATAAAAAACTTTACACTCGTCCCTAAAAGCTTTATTTTCTGTCCAAATAACATTTAATAGTTGTAATCTAGGTGGCATTGCAGCATGGCGACAGGGTCTGGCTGAGTATACCTCTCCGGTCCTTCTGTCCATTTCCCCCTGGGGAATCTATGGTCTGCATTCCAAATGGCACCATATTCCCTACAGTATATTGTGCACTACCTTTGACCAGGGCCCATAAGGCACTATATAGGGAATAGGGTTCCATTTGAGACAGAGCCATGGTCATTTTGCCCCATTAGCCCTTTGGTGTGAAAATAGCAGGCCAGCTACAGGTCACTGAGATAGGGCTGGGATGACAGGCGGGGGTGGTGGTGCCAGGGTAGGGAGGTAGTGGCACTAGCACACATCTGATGAGGATGGGGGGGAGGGTGTGTGTTTGGGAGGGGGGGGGGCTCTCAACCAGACAGGGAGTCAAGGTGACCTTTACCACCCTGTCAAGCTCATCATCCCAGTTCATAGTACCCTCTCTCAGCTCTCATCACACCAACCACAGGCTTTAAAGCCAACAGCTACACAAAAACCCAGAACAAGATGGTCCTAAATGAAAGACAATCGCTAAATGCTGCATATCTCCTATGTCAAAATGGACCATACATAACATAACATGATACACTGTACACAGGGAAGTTTGTTGATAAGGTGAATAGACTAAAGTAGTACTACTCAGGTTGCTATGGTACCAGTGGAGAGCCACAGTTTTGGCCCTTGGATTGAGTTGGACTGGACCAGTGAGAGTAGCAGGAGTGGACCCCTGGTGGTGGGTGGGCAAGCAGAAGAAATGCATATTCACTTCACATAAAGTCCAGTTTACTTCCACAGGCACAGTACCCTGTTGCACGCACGCGCACACACACACACACACACACACACACACACACACACACACACCTGTCAAAGCTCTCCATTAACTCAAATAGCCCTGGTGTGGAAGGCAGGCCAAACGGCCTTTACTTTAACTCCAACAGTCCACAGTTTAGTGTATATCCCAGGACCCTCTGGGCTAAGTGATCATATTAATCCTTAGCAGGAGCAGAGCACTGAACAGGACTCGTGTTAAAGAGTCACTGACTCCATGCCAGGCTCTGCTTAAAAGCATCCCACCTGGCTGGCCGGAAAACAAACACACACACACGCCCGTCGCCCACTGTTCTCTTTTGTGTTTTGTTTGGGAAATCCATCTGTTTTCTTTCTTAATGTAGACTAACTTTTCTCCTGTTTGAAACAGCAGGCAGAAGGCATTCCCTTTGCAATAAACCACCAAGACACTTTTTCTTCTTTTCTTCAGGGCTAGACGTGTCAGCTAATTTGCGGACTACTTTCCACTTTTCCTTCCTGCTGACTAAGTAGCATCAACCCCCCTTTTTCCTCATCCCCTTCTCCCATAGTCTGATCTTCTCCTCATCTCCTCTTCCCTCCACCTCCTGAAGCGAGCTGTGTGTTTCCGGTTGTGTAAGCAGATCACAGATTAAATTGCCTGTTCGTGTCTGAGGGCTGGCTGTTGTGCAAGCTATCCACTGAGTAGAGGAGAGAAGAGAGGACACTAGGTGAAAAGGGCCATTATCAGGGGATATCTTTATGCATTCGGAAAGTATTCAGACTCCTTCAATTCAGACCCCTTCAATACAGCCTTATTCTAAAATGGATGACAAATGTTTTATCCTCATAAATCTACACACAATACTCCATAATGACAAAGTGAAAATAGGTTTTTAGACATTTTTACAAATGTATTAAAAGTAAAACACAGAAATACCTTATTTACATACAGTACCAGTCAAAAGTTGACACACCTACTCATTCAAGGGTTTTTCTTTATTTTACTATTTTCTACACTGTAGAATAATAGCAAAGACATCAAAACTATGAACTAACACATATAGAATCATGTAGCAACCAAAAAAAGAGAGATTGTTCAAAGTAGCCACCCTTTATCTTGATGACAGCTTTGCACACTGTTGGCATTCTCTCAACCAGCTTCACCTGGAATGTTTTTCCAACGGTCTTGAAGGAGTTTCCACATATGCTGAGCACTTGTTGGCTGCTTATCCTTCTTTCTGCGGTCCAACTCAACCCAAACCATCTCAATTTGGTTGAGGTCGGGTGATTGTGGAGGCCAGGTCATCTGATACATCACTCTCCTTCTTGGAGGTGTGTCTTGGGTCATTGTCCTGTAGAAAAACAAATGATAGTCCCACTAAGCCCAAACCAGATGGGATGGCGTATCACTGTAGAATGCTGTGGTAGCCATGCTGGTTATGTGTGCCTTGAATTCTAAATAAATCACAGATAGTGTCACCAGCAAAGCACCCCACATCATCACACCTCCTCCTCCATGCTTCACGGTGGGAACCACACATGCGGAGATCATCCGTTCACCTACTCTGCATCTTACCAAAATCTCAAATTTGGACTCATCAGACCAAAAGGACAGATTTCCACCGGTCTAATGTCCATGTTCGTGTTTCTTGGCCCAAGCAAGTTTCTTCTTCTTATTTGTGTCCTTTAGTAGTGGTTTCTTTTCAGGATTTTCGACCATGAAGGCTTGGTTCACGCAGTCTCCTCTGAACAGTTGATGTTGAGATGTGTCGTTACTTGAACTGTGAAGCATGTATTTGGACTGCAATTTCTGAGGCTGGTAACTGTAATGAACCTATCCTCTGCAGCAGAGGTAACTCTGGGTCTTCCTTTCCTGTGGCGGTCCTCATGAGAGCCAGTTTCATCATAGCGCTTGATGGTTTTTGCAACTGTGCTTGAAGAAACTTTCAAAGTTCTTGAAATGTTTCTTACTGACAGACCTTCATGTCTTAAAGTAATGATGGACTGTCATTTCTCTTTGCTTATTTGAGCTGTCCTTGCCATAATATGGACTTGGTCTTTTACCAAATAGGGCTATCTTCTGTATACCACCCCTACCTTGTCACAACACAACTGATTGAAGAAATTCTACAAATTAACTTTTAACATGGCACACCTGTTAATTGTTAATCGGATGCCCCATCCGATTAACAATTAACAGGTGTGCCATGTTAAAAGTGTGTCTTCTGATCCCTCCTGTCTCAGCCTCCAGTATTTATGCTGCAGTAGTTTATGTGTCGGGGGGCTAGGGTCAGTCTGTTACATCTGGAGTATTTCTCTTGTCTTATCCGGTGTCCTGTGTGAATTTAAATATGCTCTCTCTAATTCTCTCTTTCTCTCTTTCTTTCTTTCTCTCGGAGGACCTGAGCCCTAGGACCATGCCTCAGGACTACCTGGCATGATGACTCCTTGCTGTCCCCAGTCCACCTGGCCGTGCTGCTGCTCCAGTTTCAACTGTTCTGCCTGCGGCTATGGAACCCTGACCTGTTCACCGGACGTGCCTGTTGCACCCTCGACAACTACTATGATTATTATTATTTGACCATGCTGGTCATTTATGAACATTTTAACAGCTTGACCATGTTCTGTTATAATATCCACCCAGCACAGCCAGAAGAGGACTGGCCACCCCTCATAGCCTGGTTCCTCTCTAGGTTTCTTCCTAGGTTTTTGGCCTTTCTAGGGAGTTTTTCCTAGGGAGTTTTTCCTAGCCACCGTGCTTCTTTCACATGCATTGCTTGCTGTTTGGGGTTTTAGGCTGGGTTTCTGTACAGCACTTTGAGAAATCAGCTGATGTACGAAGGGCTATATAAATACATTTGATTTGATTTGATTTTGATTTGAATTGAAATGCATTCCAGGTGACAACCTCATAAAGCTGGTTGAGAGAATGCCAAGACTGCGCAAAACTGTCATCAAGGCAAAGGGTGGCTACTTTGAAGAATCTTAAATATAAAATATACTTTGATTTGTTTAACACTTTTTTGGTTACAACATGATTCCATATGTGTTATTTCATAGTTTGTCTTCACTATTATTCTACTATGTAGAAAATAGTAAAAATAAAGGGAAACCCTAGAATGAGTAGGTGTGTCCAAACTTTTGACTGTTACTGTAAGTATTCAAACCATTTGCTATGAGACTCGAAATTGAGCTCAGATGCATCCCGTTTCCATTGATCATCCTTGATGTTTCTACAACTTGATTGAGTCCAACTGTGAAAAATTCAATTGATTGGACATAATTTGGAAAGGCACACCTGTCTATATAAGGACCCACATTTGACAGTGCATGTCAGAGCAAATACAAAGCCATGAGGTCGAAGGAGTTGTTCGTAGAGCTCCGAGACAGGATTATGTTGAGGCACGGATCTGAGGAAGGATACCAAAACATTTCAGCAGCCTTGAAGGTCCACAAGAACACAGTGGCCTCCATCATTCTTAAATGGAAGAAGTTTGGAACAACCAAGACTCTTCCTAGAGCTGGCCGCCCAGACAAACTGAGCAATCAAGAACCCAATGATCACTCTGACAGAGCTCCAGAATTCCTCTGTGGAAATGGGAGAACCTTCCAGAAGGACAACCATCTCTGCAGCACTCCACCAAATCAGGCCTTTATGGTAGAGTGGCCATACGGAAGCCACTCCTCAGTAAAAGGCCCATGAAAGGCAGGTTGGAGGTTACTAAAAGGTACCTAAAGGGCTCTCAGACCAGGACAAACAAGATTCTCTGGTCTGATGAAACCAAGATTGAACTCTTTGGCCTGAATGCCAATTGTCACATCTGGAGGATACCAGGCACCGCACATCACCTGGCCAATACCATCCCTATGGTGAAGCATGGTGGTGGCAGCATCATGGTGGAGTGATGTTTAACAGCGGCAGGAACTGAGAGATTAGTCATAATCGAGGGAAAGATAAATGGAGCAAACTACAGAGAGATCCTTGATAAAAAAACCTGCTCCAGAGTGCTCAGGACTTCAGACTGGAGCAAAGGTTCACATTCCAACAGGACGACCCTAAGCACACAGTCAAGTCAACACAGGAAGGGCTTCAGGACAAGTCTCTCAATGTCCTTGAGCGGCCCAGCCAGAGCCTGGACTTAAAATCCGATCGAACATCTCTGGAGAGACCGTAAAATAGCTGTGCAGCGATGCTGCCCATCCAACCTGACAGAGCTTGAGAATATCTGCAGAGATGAATGCGAGAAACTCCCCAAATACCAGTGTGCAAAGCTCGTAGCGTCATACCTAAGAAGACTCAAGGCTGTAATAGCTGCAAGTGGTGCTTCAACAAAGTACTGAGTTAAGGGTCTGAATACTCATCTAAATGTGATATCTGTTTTTTATTTTTAATAAATGTGTGAAAATGTTTAAAAAAACTGTTTTTGCTTTGTCATTATGGGGTATTGTGTGAAGATGAGAAAAAAATACACGAATTAATACATTTTAGAATAAGGTTGTAACGTAGGAAAATGTGGAAAAAATGAAAGGGTCTGAATACTTTCCAAATGCACTGTACGTGTTTCCAGATATCTGAAATGTTCTTAGATATAAGGAACAGACATGCCCCAGATACCCATGTCCTTTATTTCATATACAGAGCTAAAATATTCTCCGTAATGGGACAGTTTCTATACAGTATGCATCCAATCCGGACCTCAGAAATCTCCCTCCCACCATATGAGTCCAGGGAGATATCTGGGGTGAGATTCATTTAAGACACACACCTGATGCACATGCACCTAGAATATCCTAACGGTTGACATATCTAAGCCTTTATACTTTGGCATGAACGAATCCAAATATTTTCTGAAAAGTATCATATCTGTAGTCATTACCTGATCATTTAAGTATCATTATAAAAAACTAAATTCGAAAGCTAACCTTAGACGATATGAAATATTCATCCTCGTATGTCTGATCAAAAATGGGCTAAAACCTACTCATAAAATGTCAAATAATTTGACCTATTCGGGTGCTGAAAATCATTGTGCTTCTTCAGATAAAGGTGACATATCTGAGCATACATTTGCACTATATTCAGTGGTAGGCACAAGACATGGAAAGGCAAACATCGTAATATTTAATCAAGGTTGCTATTTCCAAAGCACTGCTCTATTTCTTTATTTTTTAAATGCAGCAGAGCAAATCCAGAGCTCCAATCACAACACGTTTTCTGTAAAGATGCAAACGTAAGCCAATCTTTGCTAAAAATGTATTTTATTTATTTATTTAACAGAAAATAAAACTTGCACCACCGCAATAGCCCTGCGTGCCATGTTTGTTATGGACGATGGGTGCAGATTGGGTCGTCAGCAGCGGCCTCTTGCACTCCAGACCCATCGTGGTAGTAGTGTTGGTCTGTGATCTACTCCAAATTGTCAACACATAAATCTAGCTAGCTAGCCCTACTGGCTGATGGCCAAATTAACCAACATCCTTGATTCCAGTTACTAAGATAAATAAAACATCGCAAATTAGCGTTAACTTCTTTGAGGTATTTTCACTTCTTTGTTTTTCTGGTTGTCAATTCGAGCACACAGTGTTTAATTTACACAGTAATTTGATTTGTGGCGCCAAAATGCAATAATGACAGTTGGAACTCCACAGCACAAAATACGTGATTATTGTTGCTAGGCTACCAGTGCTTTTAGCTTGCGGTTTTGTGCACCTTTATCCAGAGGGAATACAGAAATTATAAATACTGTCTGAAAGAATGACATGGCTTTAATATTTGTCAAATGATTATATCCTCAAAACTTAAATAAGCATCAGAAATGTTCCTTATTTATTATATCAAAATGCATATCAAGATCCTAATATGGACCTCAGTCAAGAGCATATGCATTGTAAAAAAAAAAAAAGACAGAAAATAAGATGTCCACGTAGGCCTATCTCAGGATATCTAATAAGTAAATATCTGTCCGTACAATGTATGATATCTGGAGGGAATCCCAAAAATAATTGGACATTAAATAAAAATATGGATTTCATATTTATCAAATTATTGTGAATGTGCTAAAAACTCATAAATGCATCAGAAATCGTCCTCATTTTCAGCATATCAAAAAGCATATCAAGGTCTGGATATGGACATCAGCCAAGAAAAGCATATCTGGAATCAATATAGCTTCATGTCTTGAATTTGCTGAGCCATCACAGATATGTGATGGATACAGTCAGTATTTGTCAACATGAAGAGAGAAAATAGGATGTCACATACAGTATCTCAGGATACTGAATGAGTTCATATGCGGCCATAGGAAATGTCCATGTGTGATATTCGGAGTAATCCCAATATCATATATGTCTAAAAGACATCTGGATTCAGAATTTGTCAGGATATCCATTGGAAATGGTCTGTATTCTCTAGAATATCAAAAACGTATCATGTGAAGATATCCCCTGATATGGAACCTTTTCGCCCAGTGGGAGAGGAGAAGTTGAGATGAAGAGGAGGAAGGGCTTAGCCTTATACAAAGTTTATCCTCGCTTGGATTCAGGAAGTAAATGTCACCATCATCAGATACGTTCCACTGATTTCCCTCATTAAGATTCATCCTTCCATTGCTCCTCTACTTCACACACACACACAAGCACACACACCAACACACACACCAACACACACACCAACACACACACCAACACACACACCAACACACACACCAACACACACACACAAGCACACACACCAACACACACACCAACACACACACCAACACACACACCAACACACACACCAACACACACACCAACACACACACCAACACACACACAAGCACACACACCAACACACACACCAACACACACACCAACACACACACCAACACACACACCAACACACACACACAAGCACACACACCAACACACACACCAACACACACACCAACACACACACCAACACACACACACAAGCACACACACCAACACACACACACACCTCTCAGTGCCCAAATGAGCTTCTCAGGCAAGGGGAGGCCTAGCCCATGTAATTATAAAAGTAATGTACATTAATTTGTGTGTATCTAGGGTGTGTGTGCATGAGTGCGTAATTCAATTTGGTATTTTATTAGGATCCCCATTAGCCCATTACAAAAGCAGCAGCTACTCCTCCTGGGGTCCACACAAAACATGACAAAATACAGAACATCAATAGACAAGAACATCAAGGACAGAACTACATAAATTGTTTTTAAAGGCAAACGTAGCCTACATATCAATGCATACACACAAACTATCTAGGTCAAATAGGGGAGAGGAGCTGTTAATCATTCACATGAACAAAATTAGAAACTGTCATTTCCTCAAAAAATGTACGGTGGAAAGGCTTGTAAGAATGAATAAATGATAAATGTGTGTTTACTAAGAACAACAAAAACAGACCAGACGCAGAGCACTTTCTGACGTTTAAACTGTCCAGAGACAACACAGGAACCAAAGTGCCATTCTCTTTCCATGTAGCAGCTGTTAGTCTTTAGCTAACTGCTTTTAATTGCTGAGATGGCACACCGCCACACGCATGCACACACACACACACACACACACACACACACACACAGATCAGGCTCCAGAGCAACTTGTGGTGTTGTAGACATACAGATAGAATACATTAAATGACACAACGATGGGGCTATCTTTTACATTGGAGGAAAGGGCCCTGCCATGCCAGATAGGGCTTTTTTGTATTATATGCTAGCCAGGTCCTAGCTGTCCTCCTCCTGTAATACTGTTTCACCTACTATAGCTTCCTTCCTCTTTCTTCTATTATATAAAACACTAAATCCTGAACCCCCCCCCCCACAAACACACACACACACACAGTTTCCTGCCAACAGTTTATAATCCTGTTAAAATAACTCTTTTAAAAAACTTTATTAAAGAGAGAAAGCCTCTGAAGTTGAATCCCATCAAACCAGGAAGTTTTGAGTAGAGGGGATAAAATGGGCTGTGTTTGTAAGCCATTTAAAAAGATGCTCGGGCCATTGACTGGGCTAATATCTTATACTGGGAGGCTTTGAGTTTAACTCCAGCCCATTAGTAGTCTTTAAAAGGGATCGAAGTCATGTACTGGGCTGGGTGTGTGTGTGTGTGTGTGTGTGTGTGTGTGTGTGTGTGTGTGTGTGTGTGTGTGGAGACTGTAATTCTCCCTAGTGGAGCATTCTGTCTGTTTGCCAGTTGGCAAAAAGGCCACAGAGAGAGATACAGTCCCTTGCAAAAGTATCCATACCCCTTTAATTGTAACTTTTTGTCAACAATGAACACAAAATACTATGTAATGTCAAAGTGTAACTTTTTTTACATTAAAATAAATGAAATACCTAAAATATAGCCATAGCGTATACATGTTAGAAAACACATTGGCAGCGATTACAGCTGTTAGTCTTCTTGGGAAAGTCTCCAAGAGCTTTACACACCTGGATTGTCCAATATTAGCCCATTTTTCTAGCCCATTATAATTCTTCATGCTCTGTGAAGATGTTGGGGATCATGGCTAGACCACAAGTGTTGACATAGATTTTCTACATTTTTGTTCAAGACACATTTTTCATTTCATTTATTGTCATCACCCCATAGGACATTAGGTCACACCGATGGACAACACACATTATGCAGAACATAATTAAGGACACCTTCAGAAGTTTCTGACCACTGTAAAAATGCTACTAAACATCAGTTCTAAACATCAGTAATGGATCCGTATTAAAGGATTTGAAGTGTACTCATTCCAATTACAGGGATTCAAAAGAGTCCTGTATTGTTATATTTTTAATCACTACCTCAATGAATCAGGAGTGGATAATATGTGTGAATGCTGCCTTCCTTGGATGTGGTAGCCGTTTCTCAGGCTCCCTCTCCAGAATCAAACCCTGATTCTCCATTACACGTGGTCTCCATGGTCAGCACCAAAACTACCATCGAAAGTCGATAGGGCAGACATTCGAAGGGTCACCCAAGAGCACCCTGTATGGGGGTTTTGGGTCTGATAAATGTGCGTGTCCCTGACGTTCAGCACTTGTTGGCATATCTTAGCTCTAGAATTGTCACAGTTATCCAAGTAACGTTGGAGTGATCAAAGGAACCATAACTGACCTAATGAGCCATTCGCAGTTTCACTGTACAGGCCTTGTGTATTTGGACTGCATTACTTAATTTTTAGGACAAGAATATGGCAGAATCGACCAGGTAGAAACAGTCTCCAAAAGAGGCACGGCTGATGTGGGGCCCTCCAATCACGTATGCCAATTGGTCAGGAGGAGGGACAAAGGGGATGGATGGTCTAACGCAGGGAAAGCTTACAATCTGTTTAGGCCATTTGCTCCAGCCATGTCTTCTGTCCTTCCTCGTTGTAAGATAACCCTCCCCAGCACAATGGAGGCTGAAAGGATTCGTCATTGGACTTCAGATCCTCAAAAAGTTATACAGCTGCACCATTGAGAGCATCTTGACTGGCTGCACCACCACGTGGTATGGCAACTGCTTGGCATCTGACCGCAAGGCACTACAGAAGGTCGTGCGTACAGCCCAGTGCATCACTGGGGCCGAGCTCACTGCCATCCAGGACCACAATACTAGGAGGTGTCAAAGGATGGCCATAGAAATGGTCACCCAAGTCATAGACTGCTCTCTATCTCTGCTACATCATAGCAAGCGGTACCGATGCAGCAAGTGTGGAACCAACAGGACGCTGAACAGCTTCTACCCCCAAGCCATAAGCCCGCTAAATAGTTTGTCCGGGTATCTATTGGTTAACTATTTAACTGCATTGACCATTTCGCACAAACTACTTTGACTCATCACATACTGTTTATTGTCACAGATGGCGACGAAGAACATGGCTGACGTTTTACATTCGCCCAACCAATTGTGCTATTTTGTTATTTTTTTGCGTATCTTATTTTTTTACTTATTGTGTACATAACGTTGCTGCTACCGTCTCTTATGACCGAAAATAACTTCTGGACATCAGAAAAGCGATTACTCACCGCGGACTGGAAGAAACTTTTTCCTTTAACAAGTTTGACGAGAAGGATATCCTGCTTTCACTGGAACAGGCCCAGATTCAAGCCTTTAGCTTGAAGAAAAGACGCTGGAAAAGGGGCCGAGGATTGGGCATCTGTCTGAGAATCTGGAGGCGAGCAAGTAAATTCCCACTGCCTTCCATTCTTCTTGCTAACATGCAATCATTGGAAAATTAAATTGATGTCCTACAATTAAGATTATCCTACCATTGGGACATTAAAAAACTGTAACATCTTATGTTTCACAGAAACGTGGCTGAACGAAGATACAGACAATATAGAGCCAGTGGGATTTTCCATGCACCGGCAGAACAGAGACGCTACTGTCACGTTCGTTGGAATAATGATCGGACCAAGGCGCAGCGTGAGTAGCGTATTATTCATAGCTGTCTACTTACCACCACAAAATGAAGCTGGCACTAAGACCGCTCTCAACCAACTCTATAAGGCCATAAGCAAAGAAGAAAATGCTCACCCAGAAGCGGCGCTCCTAGTGGCCGGGGACTTTAATGCAGGCAAACTTAAATCAGTTTTACCAAATGTTTACCAGCATGTCACATGTGCAAGGGGGAAAATAAATCCTAGACCACCTTTACGCCACACACAGAGATGCATACAAAGTTCTCCCCCGCCCTCCATTTGGCAAATCTGACCATACTTCTATCCTCCTGATTCCTGCTTTCAAGCACAGACTGGAATATGTTCCGGGATTCATCCAATTGCATTGAGGAATACACCACCTCAGTCATCGGCTTCATCAAAAAGTGCATCGATGACGTCGTCCCCACAGTGACTGCACGTACATATCCCAACCAGAAACCATGGATTACAGGCAATGTCTGCATTGAGCTAAAGGCTAGAGCTGCCGCTTTCAAGGAGCAGGAGACTAATCCGGACGCTTATAAGAAACCTCGCTATCCCCTCAGACGAACCATCAAACAAGCAAAACGTCAATACAGGATTAAGATTGAATCCTACTACACCGACTCTGACACTTGTCGGATGTGTCAGGGCTTGAAAACTATAACGGACTACAAAGGGAAACCCAGACGTGAGCTGCCCAGTGACGCGAGCCTACCAGACAAGCTAAATGCCTTTTATGCTCGCTTCGAGGCAAGCAACACTGAAGCATGCACGAGAGCACCAGCTGTTCTGCATGACTGTGTGATAACGCTCTCGGTAGCTGATGTGAACAAAACCTTTAAACAGGTCAACATTCACAAAGCCGCTGGTCCAGACGGATAACCAGGACGTGTACTCAAACCATGCGCAGACCAACTGTCAAGTGTCTTCACTGACATTTTCAACCTCCCCCTGACCGAGTCTGTAATACCAACATGTTTCAAGCAGACCACCATAGTCCCTGTGCCCAAGGAAGCGAAGGTAACCTGCCTAAATGATTACCGCCCCGTGGCACTCACGTTGGTAGCCATAAAGTGCTTTGAAAGGCTGGTCATGGCTCACATGAACAGCATCCTCCCGGACACCCTAGACCCACTCCAATTCGCATACCACCCCAACAGATCCACAGATGACGCAATCTCAATCACACTCCACACTGCCCTTTCTCACCTGGACAAAAGGAACACCTATGTGAGAATGCTGTTCATTGACTCTAGATCAGCATTCAACACCATAGTGCCCACGAAGCTCATTACTAAGCTAAGGACTTTGGGACTGAACACCCTCTGCAACTGGATCCTGGACTTTCTGACGGGCCACCCTCAGGTGGTAAGACTAGGCAACAACACGTCTGCCACGCTGATCCTTAACACTGGGGCCCCTCAGGGGTGTGTACTTAGTCCCCTCCTGTATTCCCTGTTCACCCACGACTGCATGGCCAAACACGACTCCAACACCATCATTAAGTTTGCTGACGACACAACAGTGGTAGGCCTGATCGCCGACAACGATGAGACGGCCTGTAGGGAGGAGGTCAGAGAACTGGCAGTGTGGTGCAAGGACAACAACCTCTCCCTCAATGTGAGCAAGACAAAGGAGCTGATCGTGGACTACAGGAAAAGCCGGGCAGAACAGGCCCCCATTAACATCAACGGGGCTGTAGTGGAGCGGGTCGAGAGTTTCGAGTTCCTTGATGTCCACATCACCAACGAACTATCATGGTCCAAACATACCGTAGACAGTCGTGAAGAGGGCACAACAAAACCTTTTCCCCCTCAGGAGACTGAAAAGATTTGGCGTGGGTCCCCAGATCCTCAAAAAGTTCTACAGCTGCACCATTGAGAGCATCCTGACCGGTTGCATCACCACCTGGTATGGCAACTGCTCGGCATCTGACCGTAAGGCGCTACAGAGGGTAGTGCGAACGGCCCAGTACATCACTGGGGCCAAACTTCCTGCCATCCAAGACCTATATAATATAGTCACTTCTCCCCCACCTACATGTACAGATTATCTCAACTAGCCTGTACCCCCGCACACTGACTCGGTACCGGTGCCCCATGCATATAGCCTTGGTATTGTTATTCTTATTGTGTTTCTTTTTATTTTAGTCTACTTAGTAAATATTTTTTTCTTGAACTGCACTGTTGGTTTGTAAGTAAGCATTTCACGGTAAAGTCTACACTTGTTGTATTCGGCGCACGTGACAAATAAAGTTTGATTTGATTTATTATCTATCCTGTTGCGTAGTCACTTCATCCTTACCTATATGTACATATATACCTCATACTCCTGAACATCAACTCGGTACTGGTACTCTGTGGTTATAGCCAAGTTATTGTTACTCAATGTGTATTTATTCCTTGTGTTATTATTTTGGTATTTTTTCCTCACTGTATTGTTAGAAAGGGCCCGTAAGTAAGTATTTCACTATTAGTCTACACCTGTTGTTTACAAAGCATGTGGCAAATAAAATTTGATTTGATGCCCTAATGCTGGCTCGTTGTTTAATCACAAAATTGTGTCACACCAAGTGGACATTGCTTTTAGGGACAAAATGCAATTAACCAGAACTATTTGGAAATATCATGAATAGACTTGGGGACTAGTGTTTTTTTAAATAAACTTCTGTGTTATAACTAAAAGAGTAGGTGAAAGGAATATTCATAATTTTTTTAATTCATTCATTAAGTTCAAAGTTCCACAATCTTACCTGGGACCGTCACACCATTGGACAATTGTCACATTTGGTTCAAAAAGCTTTTGTGTTTATATCAACATTTTTGCCAATTTGTTATATGACAATCTCTGTGCCATCACAGACAAAAAAGGGTGTCACGTCAACTACCTACATAGAGAAAGGAAAGGTATAAATGGAGAAAGGGAATGCATGGGCAGGAGGGCTGGTGTCTGCGATGGATCCCGTGCCTTGGCAGTCTTCCCTGCTTCCTGTCTGCTTTCCCAGTAAAGAGTGCACACCAGTGACCCTGAGTAATAGCCAGCGCACCTGGTACCTCATAAATACACCCTGATGGGGTAACAGAGGGAGGTAAGAAAAGAGGCAAGAGGGCACAGCACTCCTCCACAGCATTTATCCTGGAGAGAGGCTTGATAAATCAGGAGAGAAGGAGGAGGAGAAACTGCAGGAGAGGCGACGGGTGGAGAAAGGTGTGGGAGAGGTGGAGGATTGAAGCAGGAGAGGGAGAGGAAGAGCGAGAGGGGAGGAAGTAGAGGGTGGGAAAAAAGAGGATGAGGAGAGGTAATAAAGAGAGAAAGAAAAGGACCATGCAGGAACTTTTCAAAGACAAATCATTTAAAATCATTTAAAAACTCACGCCCCTGATTCAGAATGTCAAAGTTTAGCATTCAACGGATACAAAACATAATCTAAATCTGACCCGAACTACAACACTCAATCATGAATGATTAATCTCAGAAGAATTATTTCAATTTAATGACTGCCTCAGGATCAGAAACTGAAGGACGCACCGACCGCTGACATCTCTGATGACATAACTCCACACCACCCGTAGCATACCAACTAGAATCATGGATGCCATCGAATCCCCACAAGATTGCATTTTTACTGCATAATAAAACATATATGAAATTCCAAATTCCTTTACCTTGATGCTTTTTCACTGCTTTGACATTTCAGTGCCGACCAAATCTTATATCTAGGCTTGAAAAACATAGAATAACCATCAACTGAATCAGCCCAACCTGGTGTGAAAAAATGCTGTAAAGTAAGAATGCTTCAAAAATAGACATGTTAATAGATTATATTTATCAATTAACTAAATGCAAAGTGAGTGAACAGAAAAAAAATCTACATCAAATCCATATTTGTTGTGACCACCGTTTGTCTTCAAAACAGACTCAATTCTGGTAGGTACACTTGCACAAAGTAGGCATATAATCAGGTGTATGATTAAACAATTATACCAAACAGATGTTAATGATCATCAATTCAATACGTACGCAGGTTGAAACACAAATCATTAACTGAAACAGAAACAGCTGTGTAGGAGGAATAAAACTGGGTGAGGTACAGCCAAACTCAGCTAACAAGGGGAGGTTGCTGAAGACCGTTTACTGTCAAAAGACTGAGCACAGCAACAAGACACAAGGTAGTTATACTGCATCAGCAAGGTCTCTCCCAGGCAGACATTTCAAGGCAGACAGGGGTTTCCAGATGTGCTGTCGAAGCTCTTTTGAAGAAGCACAAAGAAACGGGCAACGTTGAGGACCGTAGACGCAGTAGTCGACCAAGGAAACTTACTGCAGCAGATGAAAGACACATCATGCTTACTTCCCTTCACAATCGGAAGATGTCCAGCAGTACCATCAGCTCAGAATTGTTAGAAAACAGTGGGACCCTGGTACACCCATCTACTGTCCGGAGAAGTCTGGTCAGAAGTGGCCTTCATGGAAGACTTGCGGCCAAAAATCCATACAGTACCTAAAGAAGAACAAGGAGTCCTGGAAGTGATAGTATGGCCCCCACAGAGCCCTGATCTCAACATCATCGTGTCTGTCTGGGATTACATGAGAGAGGAGCACCTGAGGCTGCCTAAATCCACAGACGAACTGTGGTTAGTTCTCCAAGATGTTTGGGCCAACCTACCTACCAACCAATTGATGCTGTTTTTAAGGCAAAGGTTGGTCACACCAAATATTGATTTGATGTAGATTTTTCTTCTGTTCACTCACTTTGAATTTTGCGTTCTCTGTACTGATGAATCACGCTTCACCATCTGGCAGTCCGACGGACGGATCTGGGTTTGGCAGATGAGAGGAGAACGCTACCTGCCCCAATGCATAGTGCCAACTGTAAAGTTTGGTGGTCGAGGAATAATGGTGCTATTTTCATGGTTTGGGCTAGGCCCCTTAGTTCCAGTGAAGGGAAATCTTAACGCTACAGCATTCAATGACATTCTAGACGATTCTGTGCTTCCATCTTTGAAAGCCTTCCCAGAAGATTGGAGGCTGTTATAGCAGCAAAGGGGGGACCAACTCCATATTAATGCCCATCATTTTGGAATGAGAGATGTTCGACGAGCAGGTGTCCACATACTTTTGGTCAAGTAGTGTAGTTGACTAGGGCAGATCTAGCAGGGCAGACATTTGACAAACTGACTTGTTGGAAAGCTGGCATCCTATGATGGTGCCACGTTGAAAGTCACTGAGGTCTTCAGTAAGTCCATTCTACTTCCAATGTTTCTCTATTGAGATTGCATGGCAGTGTGCTCTATTTTATACACCTGTAAGCAAAGGGTGTGGCTGAAATAGCCGAATCCACTAATTTGAAGGGGTGTCCACATACTTTTGTATATACAGTATAAATAGATATACAAATTCATTTTGAAAGACTAATAAAAGGCCTATAATTTATCATGATATGCCAGAGCTATAAGGTAGATCTCCATATGCATGTTGTGATTTATGGTGCATGACTTGTGACCTTTTCAAGTCGATGCAAAGTAACTTTCCCGTATACTGTCTAAATGCCCTCTCAAAGATATCTGCTGCATAGATTAAACTTCATAGTCTATCTGATGAGACAGAAAGATAAACTATACTACACCTTTCTCTCTCCCTGTTTGTCAATATGTCTCTTTCATCCTGTCTTCGCAACTTCCAGTCTCCTCTCCTCCCCTCTGTCAGTCTCCCGTGTCCTCTCGATCCCCTCTTTCCCCTTCTACTCCACTCTTGTCATGGGGTTGGTATAATATAAAGGTGAAGTGGTAACATGGAGGGTGGTGGTAGTATGATGCAGTGTAATTTCTCTCTCTGACCGTACGCAGTACTGTACACACTTCCGAGGTGGAAAGTATGGTGAGATTGGCACTGCGGGGCAGAGGCTGTGTGAAATTGTTTCATTACTGTTCCACGACGGCTCTCATCCCTATTCCCTACCCAACCCAGCAGCCCAGCCACACACACACACACACTCAATTCTCTGGCAACAGCTCTGGTGGACGTTCGTGTAGTCACCATGCCAATATACTGGAGAAATGAACATTCAATTCTCTGGCAACAGCTCTGGTGGACATTCGTGCAGTCAGCATGCCAATTGCACACTCCCTCAAAACTTGAGACATCTGTGGCATTGCGTTGTGTGACAAAACTGCACATTTTAGAGTGGTCTTTTATTGTCCCCAGTACAAGGTGCACCTGTGTAATGATCATGCTGTTTAATCAGCTTATTGACATGCCACACCTGTCAGGTGGATGGAATATCTTGGCAAAGGAGAAATGCTCACTAACAGGGATGTAAACAAATATGTGCATATGAAAAATGTCTTCGATCTTTAATTTCAGCTCATGAAACATGTTTATATTTTTGTTCAATACACACACACACACACACACACACACACACACACACACATATATATATATATATATATATATATACTGCCGTTCAAAGGTTTGGGGTCACTTATAAATGTACTTGTTTTTGAAAGAAAAGCACATTTTCTGTCCATTAAAATAACATCAAATTCATCAGAAATACAGTGTAGACATTGTTAATGTTGTAAATGACTTTTGTTGCTGGAAACGGCAGATTTTTTATGGAATATCTACATAGGCGTACAGAGGCCCATTATCAGCAACCATCACTCCTGTGTTCCAATGGCACGTTGTGTTAGTCATTTTAAAAGGCTAATTGATCATTAGAAAACCCTTTTGCCATTATGTTAGCACAGCTGAAAACTGTTGTTCTGATTAAAGAAGCAATAAAACTGGCCTTCTTTAGACTAGTTGAGTATCTGGAACATCAGCATTTGTGGGTTCGATTACAGGCTCAAAATGGCTAGAGACAAAGACTTTCTTCTGAAACTCGTCAGTCTATTCTTGTTCTGTGAAATGATGGCTATTCCATGTGAGAAATTGCCTAGAAACTGAAGATCTTGTACAACGATGTGAACTACTCCCTTCACAGAACAGCGCAAACTGTCTCTAACCAGAATAGAAAGAGGAGTGGGAGGCCCCGGTGCACAACTGAGCAAGAGGACAAGTACATTAGTGTCTAGTTTGAGAAACAGAAACAAACTGGGAGCTTTATTAAATAGTACCCGCAAAACACCAGTATATATTTGAGGTTGGGTGATTGTGGAGGCCACGTCATCTGATGCAGCACTCCATCACACTCCTTTGTCAAATAGCCCCTACACAGCCTGGAGTTGTGGTTTGGGTCATTGTCCTGTTAAAAACTAATTACAGTCCCACTAAGCCCAAACCAGATGGGATGGCGTATCGCTGCAGAATGCTGTGGTAGCCATGCTGGTTAAGTGTGCCTTGAATTCTAAATAAATCACGGACTGTGTCACCAGCAAAGCATCCCCACACCATCACATCTCCTCCTCCATGCTTCATGGTGGGAACCACACATGCGGATGTCATCCGTTCACCTGCTCTGCATTTCACAAAGACAAGGGGGTTGGAACTAAAAATCTCAAATTTGGACTCATCAAACCAAAGGACAGATTCCCACTGGCCTAATGTCCATTGCTCGTGTTTCTTGGCCCAAGCAAGTCTCTTCTTATTGGTGTCCTTTAGTAGTGGTTTCTTTGCAGCAATTTGACCATGAAGGCCTGATTCATGCAATCTCCTCTGAACAGTTGATGTTGAGATGTGTCTGTTAATTGAACTCTGTGAAGCATTTATTTGGGCTGCAACTTCTGAGGCTGGTAACTAACCACTGCACTTGAAGAAATTTTAAAAGTTCTTTAAATTTTCCGCATTGACTGACCTTCATGTCTTAAAGTAATGATGGACTGTCATTTCTCTTTGCTTATTTGAGCGGTTATTGACATAATATGGACTTGGTCTTTTACCAAATAGGGTTTTCTTCTGTTACCACCCCTACCTTGTGACAACACAACTGATTGGCTCAAACATATTAAGAAGGAAAGAAATTACACAAATTAACTATTAACAAGGCACACCTGTTAATTGAAAAGCATTCCAGGTGACTACCTCATGAAGTTGGTTGAGAGAATGCCAAGAGTGTACAAAGCTGTCATCAAGGCAAAGGGTGGCTACTTTGAAGAATCTCTAATACTTTTTGGTTACTACATGAATCCATATGTGTTATTTCATAGTTTTAATGTCTTCACAATTATTCTACAATGTAGAAAATAGTTTAAAAAATAAAGAAAAAACCTGGAATGAGTAGGTGTGTCCAAACTTTTGACTGGTACTGTAAAAATAATTTTTATGGTATTGAAAATCATACCGTTGGTATTTCAAAATACCCCGGTTTATGGTGTATTAACTAAGCCTAGAGGGTATGACTTGTCTATCTGTTGTAAATAGGAAGGGACACGCCAGATAGATACCTTACTGGGAATTTAACATTTAATGAAGACTTCTGGAGGAGGCACTTGTTTTATCAGAGAAGCCGACCTGCCGTAAGAGGTTATGTCAATGTGTTCTGTTGTTGTAGGAACACCCCTTCCTTTAGGGCTGACACCTAAATTGATGCAAAATAATGTCATATGGTTAACCACCAGACGTAGTACGTCTTGTTCTTTTCTAGATATTTCCAGACGGTGCAGATTGATTATGAGAAATGTCTGTCGTGATAACATAATCATGTCATAACATCCCCAAGGCTTCCATGACAATCTCCATCACATCTCCGAAGGGTGAGAATAAACATTCAAAACGGCTCCGAGAAAAAGGCACGCATGCGCACAGCTGCAAGCGTCTCTCAGTCAGTCATGTTAACACGACTAGAACACATATTACATCCAGATTATAATTTATATTCTGTTTATTATTGCTGTGTGTAATTTTGTTGTGCAGTGAAATCCATGGATTTTTCATTAGGGCCTGCGGCCTATGCAGTGTTTGGACCCCACCACGGGTGTCCTCTGCAGTGCCTGCTGCCTACAGAACACACACACGGCCTGCTGACTACTGAAGCAGGGACACAGAAAAACGCTTCAAGCCATTCTTTATGCACTTTTTCTTCTTGTAAGAAATGTAACTAGGGTGGAAAGACGCATGGAATAACAAGTAACCAGATTCTGAGATCGATGCACAGAAACACACACAGACACACACACTATATAAGACACCTGCTCTGCTCTGGCCCTCCCCCCTCAGCTGGCAGCAGGGGTCTGATCGCCATTATTGCGACATGGACTTGACTGAAAGAGAGACACCCACCGCACCAGCCAGCCAGGGACGTGACTGCAGGCAAGCCATGGTAAGAAAGTACCATCAGAGAGCTGTTCTCTTGAAATCACAGATTGTTACTTTAAGTATAGGCACTCTGCCTCAGCCGCCTCCTTCATAATGACACACACACACACACACACACACACACACACACACACACACACACATACACGCACGATACAAACAATAGGCTATATCCATTTGATGGAACTCCATAGAGAACGTTGCACCCTCTGAGAGCTCAGCGTGGCCCTGTGAAAGTCACACAGCCTTTCTTTAGGTTTAATTACAGTTCACACCTCCTCCCTCTCATCCTCTCTCTACTTCCTCCTCATCCCCCTTTCATATGGCATAAAGCGAGATGATGGCTTTGATTCATATGGCCTGTGGAACACTTTATCCTTTCCATCCGCTGCCATCATATCATTCGCTCCCTCCATCTAAGCCGCTCTCTCCCTTTTTATTTTTCTGATCCCACTCTCTCTCTTTTTCTGATCCATCCCACTCTCTCTCCTTCAGAGCAGGCCAAAGAATAAGCGTAGGCATGGGGGAAATGTCAAACGCTCTAGTGCCATGTGATCAGTCAAAAACACAATCCTTATCAATCAGATTTACTAAGACACAGATCTGTAGGCACCATTATAGTTTCTCAATCGCGTACAAGCAATTTTGGGATCTTTGCTGAACCGTATCTATAGCAGAAGAGCAATAATCAAATGCTCAAATACATTTACAGAACTTCTGATCATTTTCTTGCCTTAGTACCTGACTTGCATATCTTAGACCTTTAGATAAATACAAACGTCATCAGTGAATACAAAAGACACGTGTTCTGTTCACAGAATTTAACATTGTTTTCATCAGAAGAGAAATGGATGCAATTTTGTTCACTATTTCTCGCAATCAGTAAATACTACTGCACAAAATGCGAAATCACTCCACTTGTGTCATACCATGTACAATATATGGAAATATCTAGGCAATGGGGACTGTCTAATTGTTATGATGTTTTACAATATTGAGGACATGCAGAGATACAGAGAATGAAGTTGGGCTACTCCTAAATCATCATCCCCAACGTTGGGACCGTCCATTATAGAGCTTTGCTTCGCTGTGGATTCATTCATATCAGTTGCTTCTAAAGGAAAGTCTACGAAACAATGTTCAAACCAGCTTTTGTACTAAATACGTGGAAGAGGATTGTGATGATAACAATTCATGAATTCTTCACAAGTGCAAAAATGTTTATCAGGTATAATATTAGATTTGATGTGTAGGAAATTGTTTGGTGAAATATGCATAAAAGCAGAGTAATTGCCCATAATTCTGTACCTTTGGATAGTTGTACTTCCAGTTTTGATCATCATGATTTAGTGACTGCAAAGAAAATGTACTGATTTACTGGGATTTTTTAAAGACAGACTAACTTTGTTTTGTCTGCTTGATTCAAGAGACAAGGAGGCAGTCGTGTTCTTTTGATTCATCTATTTGCAATTTTGACGGAATAATATCGTTTTGATGAACGTATTTATGTTGTGAGAAGGCAGCACTATGAAAACGCATTTACTGTTTTGCAAAAGTCCACAGAGTTCTGTGTCTTGTGAAATTGACATTGTTCCAAAAAAATGCTTGTACACGATTGAGAAAAACTGTAATACTGTACATTTGTAAGTCTATAACACAAGTCTATAGCACGAATAGGGTTGACCCTAATTAGTCAACTGGTCGATTATTTGGTCATTAGGATGTTGACCGAGATTGTCTTAGCCGAGCAGTAACATACAAATATATATACACATTTGCACCCATCTCAGTGAACTAATCTATTGCGGAGGCCTAGACTAAAAGCCAATGTATGCTTGATCCGTAAATGTGGTAGAAGGCTCCATATGGAGTGTGTGACGCAATTGCGGAGCCTCCAGAGCCACGCAGAGGCTAAATCGAGCTCATCACCATGCACCTCCTACATTTTGTGACATTGCAGAGGGGTCTGTATAGCTCTGCATTGAAATGATGGTAGGTGGGGGTGGTACATCCTGTAAAATCACAAACTCACTTCCTTGACAACAGCTCTGCACTGCTCCACGAAGCGCAAGAAGTATGAATGCCCTGAATTCTGCTGAGGCCGTGTCACCGTAAATGCTGCATGACCAATGCAGACGTCGTATTGACCATGCGCCCAGATGTACAATGCACTTCTCTCTCCAGAATGCGCTCTCCCGCCAACTTGTGCACATTCATTGTTTCATAACTTCATTGTGTCAATTGTTTGGATTTGCTTATTAGTTTATATCAATTCCCCATAACATATATCAGCACTAGTACATTTACCGTTAATTCCTAATCTACAATGTTTTGAATCAAATCAAATTTGAGTCACAGGTGTAGACCTTACAGTGATATTCTTACTTACGAGCCCCTAACCAGCAATACAGATACATTTTAATAAAAGTAACAAGTAGTTAAAGAGCAACAGTAAAAAAACAATAGCGAGAATATATACAGGGAGGTACCGGTACAGAGTCAATGTACAGGGGCACCAGTTGGTTAGTTGGTATGTCCATGTAAGTAGAGTTATTAAAGTGACTATGTATAGATGATAACAACAGAGAGTAGCGGCGGTGTAAAAGGGGGGGGGGGGGGGGGGGGGGAATGCAAATAGTCTGGGTAGCCATTTGATTAGATGTTCAGGAGTCTTATGGCTTGGAGGTGGAAGCTGTTTAGAAGCCTCTTGGATCTAGACTTGGTGCTCCGGTACCGCTTGCCGTGCGGTAGCAGACAGAACAGTCTATGACTAGGCTGGTTGGAGTCTTTGACAATTTTTAGGGCCTTCCTCTGACACCGCCTGGTATAGAGGTGATGTACTGGGCCGTATGCACTACCCTCTGTAGTGCCTTGCGGTTGGAGGCCGAGCAGTTGCCATACCAGGCAGTGATGCAACCAGTCAGGATGCTCTCGATGGTGCAGCTGTAGGACTTTTTGAGGATCTGAGGACCCATGCCAAATCTTGTCAGTCTCCTGAGGGGGAATAGGTTTTGTCGTGCCCTCTTCACGACTGTCTTGGTGTGTTTGGACCATGTTAGTTTGTTGATGATGTGGACACCAAGGAACTTGAACCTCTCAACCTGCTCCACTACAGCCCCGTTGATGAGAATGGGGGCGTGCTCGGTCCTCCTTTTCTTGTAGTCCACAATCATCTCCAATGTCTTGATCACTTGTAACTTTGTTTACGGTAATTTATTTTAATGCATTCAATATTATTATTCCAGTCTTCCAGGGCTCATTGTCAGAGTGGACACATTGTTTGCAGAGTGCACAACCTATGCTACACTTGTGAGAAACAAGTTTTGGTTTATTTCATTCAATTTACAAGTTTTGTCAATTTAGTAACTGTCTTTTGTTTGGAGCGCTCCTGTCAATGTTGAGTAAGAATGCGCACGCATAGAAGTAGGCCTATAGGCTACCTGGCCTACATACAAATGTAGGCATATAAATGTGCCCATTTGGGGATCTGATAGTATTTCTGATTGGCATAACGCACCACCACTAATGACGTATGGAGCTTCTCAAAGTAATGTTTTCTTCACCTAAAAACAGCAAGCAAACAAAGTCTGTTTTTACATCCATTGAGAATTACAATAGTTCCTCAATGTATATGAAAAATCTTTCCAGCTCTCTCCCTTTTGATAACCACTCAGCTTGAAAGGGAAAAATGTCATGCTGTGATCCAATGGAATCGTCATAAAATAAGCCTACCTGATTACTTCTTATAAGTGCTTGACTTGGACTGAAATAGGTTCTGGTACTCATTTTGGGTGCTGGTAGTGTTTATATTTAGGTGCAGGTGCTCCACAATACTCAGCTCCGGTGAGCTCCTGTCCAAGTCAAGCACTGCTTCTTATCCCTTGCGCAAATGGCCTACAGCTGTGTCTGTCCCGAGCTCACTGATGTGGGAAACTCAGCAACCAGAAATTTCACAACTCTCCTGCCAGACCCAAGTTAATAGTTGATACAATGTTTCAAGTCAGTTGCAGACAGGCCATGTGTAGCCAATGTGATTTATGGGATATTTATTTTTCTCAAGATATTTTCTACCTGCAGGCTCCAATGTTTTTACTTGTTGGCTTTATGTAAGCTATTTTTACATAGTTGGCAATGGCAATAGAAGTTACTTTTTAGGTTTGTATCATTTTCATTTAGATTTGGATAGCACTTTAATTAGCCACAATACAATGATTTTGAGATATGAAGATGTTATTATAAATTAAATGTTTCATGTAAATTTGCATATGAACACCAAAACTGGCACGCAGATCGGTAGAAATAGTAAGATCAATTGGCATTCCACATGAGAAATGTTGCCAACTTACTGGCAACTTCAGGAGAGTAATGGCAAAATCTGCGAAAGCCAGAAAGAGTGGGAGGAGAATAGTTGGGTCAGGTGTTTTCTTCTGGTTTTCTAGATCTCTGGCGCCTTCTTGAGGCATTTGTCTTATTTCATCAAACCTTAAGCTTTAAGAATCAGACAAGCTCAATGCATATAGTTGATTTTATTAAAACATAGGGTGTGTCTATATATGGCAAAATACACGTTTAAAAATTGGTTGAAAGAACAGACAGTTGACCAAGTTTTTTTTTCTTCCTCAAGGACAGCCCTAATCTCAAATACACAAGTCTATATGACAACTCTATAACACTAGCCATGGAAGTGTTGTCTAGTCAGTAACAATAAACCTCAAGGCTTTGCATATTAGGTCCTAACCCATTTTTCTGGCCTCTGAAGACTTCTGGAAGTGAAAACAGTGTTTTAAGATGGCCGACGTTAAAAGGCCTACCCAGGAGAGACATATAGACGATTCATTTCAGGTAGCATAATTGCATATCCAAATACTTGACATGATTGTGCTAAATTCATTTAATGTACCTTTTAGTACTGGTTAATTCTGGCACTTTGGGAAATTATAATAATGAAAATTGGTGTGAAATAGAGATATTTGAGGTACTTTCGTTTAGCCGAAAGCCTCCTCTCCTCGTCCCAAGGGGAGTGCTGAATTGCGTCCTGGAAAAAAACACGGGGGAAATCATTTCCTGTTATCGTCATCACACATTTTCACACATTTATATTAATTTAAACAAGTATGGAAATGTCCTTACTTTCCGCCTGTGCCTCTTGCTCTCTTGAATACACACAAACACCCTTATACATAATGTATAAATATATACAATTACATAAGTAAATAGTAAATTCATATTCAACCGAGAATCCGCTTTACAATCTGTCCTACTTTGCATTCAATAAGTACTAAACGTTCTCTGTTTGTCCCTGACAATGTAAACAAAAAGTTCAAACCATGACATTTCACAGAGACAGCATGTCCAATCTAAAACACGCTGCACTTTGACAACTGCAGCCTCACAGACCAACTTTGACAAAACATTAGACCCAAAGCTCACAGAGTCAAAGGTCACAAAGTCAAAGATCACAAAGACCCTTGAGGTCGAACAGCCCAAAGGCCAGTGTCAGGCTTCAGAACATGTGGAATATTAATAATAAATACCACACACACACACACACACACACACACACACACACACACACACACACACACACACACACACACACACACACACACACACACACACACACACACACACACACACACACACACACACACACACACACACACACACAGTGCCATAGCAGGCTCTGACACCTACTCAAAAGAGCTGCCTCTCTGACACCTACACAATACAGATACTATAACCACAACAACACTGGCACAATGTCAGCTCTGCCCCTCTGTGGTGCGGTACGGTCAGGATTCAATGTACACCCATGCCTGGATGCTGGATTTAGTACATTTAAAGAGTCCGTAAGCTGATAATGACATCATTAAAGACTTAATGATTTAAGGACGGGCATAGAGACTCAGAGAAACAGATCTGAGCTCAGAGCCTATTGGATCACAGGGAATGAGGTAAAGAGAATGGACCAATGGAGAGAAAGATGAAAGAATTACAACACAGACAAGAGGCTGTGCTGTGCACGGTAATGGTCGTGCCAGCATGGAGGAAATGCTCCAGTCCAATGGCTGGCCATCTGGGCATGGTGGGCAGGGTAAGAGGGCATGGGGGACTCCTGAGTGGTGGGCAGAGCTTCAGTCATCAGTCATACAGACAGGACAGCATGGGGAGCCAATGAGCCTGAAGAGTGTGTGTGCATGCCTGCGTGTGTGTGCATATACATGTGCATTCCTCCCTACCTGTCTGTCTGTCTGTCTGTCTGTCTGCCTGCCTCCCTGTCTGCCTGCCATCCTGCATAAATGTACCCATCTAACCATTTATCTTTATAGTGCTAAACAAGACATGAAACTTTACGACAGGATAATATCTTGGTACTATCCGTTATGACACTTAGGCCTCCATCCAGATAGTCCAGATAATATTTGATTGCTCCTGATCTATCCCACCCAGCACCATAGACTCTGGGTCTGCTGGGTCACAGTGCAGAAGCATCAGCTTGATCCTCACTTGACACAATTTGGCATCTGGCCTCAACAGACAAACACACACTGAAGAGATCTATCTATCTATACA
Organism: Salmo trutta; assembly: GCF_901001165.1. Taxonomy (NCBI): domain Eukaryota; kingdom Metazoa; phylum Chordata; class Actinopteri; order Salmoniformes; family Salmonidae; genus Salmo; species Salmo trutta. Next base: position 24,728,587 of record NC_042992.1, on the reverse strand, counting down.
TCCAAGAGCCAGAGATAGACTTCAAATACAAGGAACTAAAAATGTAAAATAAAGGACAGATTGATAGACACACATGCACTCTCTCTCACACACCCACATACAAACTGTGGGTGTTAGTCTATTTGCTGAGCTGAACTGTGCCTCCTCAAGGTCAATCAGGTGGTAAGCATGATGCCTACTCCAGGTCTTCAGTGGGCACTGGGTGAGCAGATGGGGATATCAGATTCACACACACACACACACACACACACACACACACACACACACACACACACACACACACACACACACACACCACACACACACACACACACACACACACAGAGTCAGGTAACTGGCATGGTGCCTACTCCAGGGTGAGCAGGTACCAGGTGGGGGAAATCAGTGCATTCATATGTCTCCCGTTGGAAAGGTGGGAAGTCGTGTCACGTCAGGGGCACCCAGCGGAACCCTGTCACCTCCAAGAGGACACACACACACACTCGTTAGCACCCTCAGTCACCCTCTGCTGGAAATGAACACACACACACCTGGTAATTAGCATCTTCAACCTCTGTTGGAGATTAAATCAGGTAGCCTCTGACCATGGAGATGAGAGGACAAGAGAGAGGACCACAGAGGACCTTACAGTAGAGGGCACTGGACAGATGGACGAGGCCATGCTAGGGTGTCTAGAGCTGGACAGGAACCTCCTTTTAGCCCTCAGTGTCAGCCTCATCCTGGCCACTAACACGCGCACACGCAGACAGGCGTGAGCACACACACTCAGTCACTCAAAGCCCAGCAGAGCGCTCATGGATGCTAATGACCAACAGGCTCTCTATGTAAAACAGACAGAGGAAAGGGAACCAAGGCTACTGATCCACAGAGAAGAGGAGGGATAGAGGGAGAGAGAACGAGAGAACGAAGACCACAGATCCACAGAGGAAGAGGAGGGAGAGAGGGAGAGAGAACGAAGACCACAGATCCACAGAGGAAGAGGAGGGATAGAGGGAGAGAGGGAGAGAGAACGAAGACCACAGATCCACAGAGAAGAGGAGGGAGAGAGGGACAGAGAACGAAGACCACAGATCCACAGAGGAAGAGGAGGGATAGAGGGAGAGAGGGACAGAGAACGAAGACCACAGATCCACAGAGGAAGAGGAGGGATAGAGGGAGAGAGGGAGAGAGAACGAAGACCACAGATCCACAGAGGAAGAGGAGGGATAGAGGGAGAGAGGGAGAGAGAACGAAGACCACAGATCCACAGAGAAGAGGAGGGAGAGAGGGAGAGAGAACGAAGACCACAGATCCACAGAGAAGAGGAGGGAGAGAGGGAGAGAGAACGAAGACCACAGATCCACAGAGGAAGAGGAGGGAGAGAGGGAGAGAGAACGAAGACCACAGATCCACAGAGAAGAGGAGGGAGAGAGGGAGAGAGAACGAAGACCACAGATCCACAGAGGAAGAGGAGGGAGAGAGGGAGAGAGAACGAAGACCACAGATCCACAGAGGAAGAGGAGGGATAGAGGGAGAGAGAACGAAGACCACAGATCCACAGAGAAGAGGAGGGATAGAGGGAGAGAGGGAGAGAGAACGAAGACCACAGATCCACAGAGAAGAGGAGGGAGAGAGGGAGAGAGAACGAAGACCACAGATCCACAGAGGAAGAGGAGGGATAGAGGGAGAGAGAACGAAGACCACAGATCCACAGAGGAAGAGGAGGGATAGAGGGAGAGAGAACGAAGACCACAGATCCACAGAGGAAGAGGAGGGATAGAGGGAGAGAGGGAGAGAGAACGAAGACCACAGATCCACAGAGAAGAGGAGGGAGAGAGGGACAGAGAACGAAGACCACAGATCCACAGAGAAGAGGAGGGATAGAGGGAGAGAGGGAGAGAGAACGAAGACCACAGATCCACAGAGAAGAGGAGGGAGAGAGGGACAGAGAACGAAGACCACAGATCCACAGAGGAAGAGGAGGGATAGAGGGAGAGAGGGAGAGAGAACGAAGACCACAGATCCACAGAGGAAGAGGAGGGATAGAGGGAGAGAGGGAGAGAGAACGAAGACCACAGATCCACAGAGAAGAGGAGGGAGAGAGGGAGAGAGAACGAAGACCACAGATCCACAGAGGAAGAGGAGGGATAGAGGGAGAGAGGGACAGAGAACGAAGACCACAGATCCACAGAGGAAGAGGAGGGATAGAGGGAGAGAGGGAGAGATAACGAAGACCACAGATCCACAGAGAAGAGGAGGGAGAGAGGGAGAGAGAACGAAGACCACAGATCCACAGAGAAGAGGAGGGAGAGAGGGAGAGAGAACGAAGACCACAGATCCACAGAGGAAGAGGAGGGAGAGAGGGAGAGAGAACGAAGACCACAGATCCACAGAGAAGAGGAGGGAGAGAGGGAGAGAGAACGAAGACCACAGATCCACAGAGGAAGAGGAGGGAGAGAGGGAGAGAGAACGAAGACCACAGATCCACAGAGGAAGAGGAGGGATAGAGGGAGAGAGAACGAAGACCACAGATCCACAGAGAAGAGGAGGGATAGAGGGAGAGAGGGAGAGAGAACGAAGACCACAGATCCACAGAGAAGAGGAGGGAGAGAGGGAGAGAGAACGAAGACCACAGATCCACAGAGGAAGAGGAGGGATAGAGGGAGAGAGAACAAAGACCACAGATCCACAGAGGAAGAGGAGGGATAGAGGGAGAGAGAACGAAGACCACAGATCCACAGAGGAAGAGGAGGGATAGAGGGAGAGAGAACGAAGACCACAGATCCACAGAGAAGAGGAGGGAGAGAGGGAGAGAGAACGAAGACCACAGATCCACAGAGGAAGAGGAGGGAGAGAGGGAGAGAGAACGAAGACCACAGATCCACAGAGGAAGAGGAGGGATAGAGGGAGAGAGAACGAAGACCACAGATCCACAGAGGAAGAGGAGGGAGAGAGGGAGAGAGAACGAAGACCACAGATCCACAGAGGAAGAGGAGGGAGAGAGGGAGAGAGAACGAAGACCACAGATCCACAGAGGAAGAGGAGGGAGAGAGGGAGAGAGAACGAAGACCACAGATCCACAGAGGAAGAGGAGGGATAGAGAACGAGAGAACGAAGACCACAGATCCACAGAGGAAGAGGAGGGAGAGAGGGAGAGAGAACGAAGACCACAGATCCACAGAGGAAGAGGAGGGAGAGAGGGAGAGAGAACGAAGACCACAGATCCACAGAGGAAGAGGAGGGATAGAGGGAGAGAGGGACAGAGAACGAAGACCACAGATCCACAGAGGAAGAGGAGGGATAGAGGGAGAGAGGCAGAGAGAACGAAGACCACAGATCCACAGAGGAAGAGGAGGGATAGAGGGAGAGAGGGAGAGATAACGAAGACCACAGATCCACAGAGAAGAGGAGGGAGAGAGGGAGAGAGAACGAAGACCACAGATCCACAGAGAAGAGGAGGGAGAGAGGGAGAGAGAACGAAGACCACAGATCCACAGAGAAGAGGAGGGAGAGAGGGAGAGAGAACGAAGACCACAGATCCACAGAGAAGAGGAGGGAGAGAGGGAGAGAGAACGAAGACCACAGATCCACAGAGGAAGAGGAGGGAGAGAGGGAGAGAGAACGAAGACCACAGATCCACAGAGAAGAGGAGGGAGAGAGGGAGAGAGAACGAAGACCACAGATCCACAGAGGAAGAGGAGGGAGAGAGGGAGAGAGAACGAAGACCACAGATCCACAGAGGAAGAGGAGGGATAGAGGGAGAGAGAACGAAGACCACAGATCCACAGAGAAGAGGAGGGATAGAGGGAGAGAGGGAGAGAGAACGAAGACCACAGATCCACAGAGAAGAGGAGGGAGAGAGGGAGAGAGAACGAAGACCACAGATCCACAGAGGAAGAGGAGGGATAGAGGGAGAGAGAACGAAGACCACAGATCCACAGAGGAAGAGGAGGGATAGAGGGACAGAGAACGAAGACCACAGATCCACAGAGGAAGAGGAGGGATAGAGGGAGAGAGAACGAAGACCACAGATCCACAGAGAAGAGGAGGGAGAGAGGGAGAGAGAACGAAGACCACAGATCCACAGAGGAAGAGGAGGGAGAGAGGGAGAGAGAACGAAGACCACAGATCCACAGAGGAAGAGGAGGGATAGAGGGAGAGAGAACGAAGACCACAGATCCACAGAGGAAGAGGAGGGAAAGAGGGAGAGAGAACGAAGACCACAGATCCACAGAGGAAGAGGAGGGAGAGAGGGAGAGAGAACGAAGACCACAGATCCACAGAGGAAGAGGAGGGAGAGAGGGAGAGAGAACGAAGACCACAGATCCACAGAGGAAGAGGAGGGATAGAGAACGAGAGAACGAAGACCACAGATCCACAGAGGAAGAGGAGGGAGAGAGGGAGAGAGAACGAAGACCACAGATCCACAGAGGAAGAGGAGGGAGAGAGGGAGAGAGAACGAAGACCACAGATCCACAGAGGAAGAGGAGGGAGAGAGGGAGAGAGAACGAAGACCACAGATCCACAGAGGAAGAGGACGGCGGGAAGGGAGGGAACGGGATGGAGGGAGAAAGGCACGAATGGCTGTCAATGTTCTCTTGATCTTAGTTTCCCCACCAGTAACTCCCTCATTCCGTGCCTTATTCCAGACACGCTAGGCCCCTTTTAACCAAAGGACCAAGTCAAATAATGTATCGTCTCTCTTTTCACTCTAAGAACACATTACTCTTTCCATCGTTTTTCTTAGACTCCATTCCACTATCACTGCTCTCCTACTTTCTCTATCTCCCTTCCTCTTCCCGTCTTCTTCTCTCTCTCCAGCACACTCTCTCTCTCATCTCTCGGAGTGATAATTGGAATTTTGGGCGAGAAACCAACCAATCGGGAGGGAAGGGAGGGAAAAAGAGGGAGTGAGAGCCAGACAGGAGCCAGAAGAGAAACAAATATCCTTGGAGGAGTGTAGCGTTTGATAATCTTAGAGTGTAATGAAAAGACCATTAGCTACTGGTCTCCTGAGACCTAATCAGCCAAACATCCTGCTGTGGTTTCTCACACACACATACACACACACACAAACATACACACTCCCAACAGAAGCTGGCTGGCCGTGTCGTTGGCTACATTCAAAAGCAATGGGTGTTCTATTTATAGTGAGACACACAGCAAGGGACTTGGGACTAGGTATTGAAAAGAGAAGAAGAGACCAAACATTGGTTTCTGATTGATTAGGATAATATAGCACACCTCCCAGCTACAAATCTTTTAGTCAAGACATTAGATATCTGGGCTGAGGGATATAAACTTCTTTACATTTCCCTTTTTCTTCGAAATAAATAGCCAATAATAGAAAACTCAGCGTTCCCGAGCAGGATACAAACATTAGCTCCAGCCTCTCCACTCTCTTTCCTCTTTTCATACGCAGAATAAATATTATTTCTGTTTATATCGAATGGATCCTTTCTTTTCCTTCAGATTGTTTTCAGAAAGTAATCCTGTGGTTGGTTCTCTTTGCCATAGGCTTCAGTTAAATGAAATGTTGTGAAGGTACTTTAGAGTCAGCAAGAGAGAGAAAGGATGCAAACAGAGCGGGTGAGGTTGTGCTTCAAAGAATGCATGAACACAAACACACACACACACACACACGGAACAGCCCCAACTAATCAAGTCCATGCTGTGGTTAAGTAGCAGATAGAACCATTCAGCCCCTGTGGCAAAAAGCTCATCAGATAAACTATATCACACTGGACATTGGCTATAAACGCAGGATGATTTTCAATAAGGATATTGGTTCTGTCCTCCTCACCAACATAGCTCAGTTAACCATCTGTGCTGTCAAGGACGTGATTGGCTGCACCAGTGTCTCAATCAGGAAATGGAGTGAAGTGGAGTGGAGCAAACCGAGTGGAGAGAGATGATAATCAAGAGAAGAGTGAAGAGAGTGAAGAGAGAGATTTGATAATCAGGCATGGAGACTTGACAGAGATAGACTAGGTTTCTTTGCTACGCCGTAGTGAGGAAAATAGCTGCACGTTCCGGCAGACTCTGAGGTATGTGTGTGTGTGTGCCTGCGTGAGTGTTCTCACCATCTAGGGAGCGGAAAGCTAACTCAAAGAGCAAAGCTATCGTCACAGCGAATTTAACATCAATTTACCACTTCTGCACCTGACAGCAACCAACTACATAGACCCCTATTCTGGATTTAGGTATAACAAGGCAGTGGTTTTAGAGAGAGTGGGAGAGGGTAGAAAGAGAGCACACTAATTTAATTTAACACTCACATCTGACTGCAACCAACAGCACAGGACACTATTCTAGCCTCAGAAAATGAGAGAGAGAGCGAGAGAGAGAGAGAGAGAGAGAGAGAGAGAGAGAGAGAGAGAGAGAGAGAGAGAGAGAGAGAGAGAGAGAGAGAGAGGGTTGCTATCACAGACAGAGAGGATCACAGGAACGCTGTCGAGTGGGTTGAAGTGAATTACTGTCTGGGTAAGGGGAAGGAGGAGAAGTCGGAGAGGAGAGGACGTGTGGAAGTGACAATCAGTGTCAGAAGAAGCAGAGACACTGAATGCTTCTTGCCCTCGCACTCCTTTCTTTTATCCATTTTCTTTCTTTCCTTTTTCCACCTCCTCCTAGGAGCGGCTCTACTCTGCCCCTAGTGGTGGAGAGGCCTCACAATACATCAAGCTCATTAACAGTGCCTTCCGTTGAATTTAAAAGGTAATTAACAGTATTTGGAAGGAGAAAAAATAACTCCTAGTCTGATGAAACACAGGTGTTACACTCTCAGACTAGATTCTTAGGCTCACATTGCATCTGCTGTGGGAGAGAGAGGAGAGGGAGAGGAAGAGAGAGAGGTAGGATAGAGAAGGATATAGATGGAGGAGAGTGAGAGGAAGAGAGAGGTAGGATAGAAAGGTAGGATAGAGGTAGGATAGAGAGGTAGGGGAGGGAGAGAGAGGTAGAATGGAGCGGAATAGAGAGAGGTAGGGTAGAGAAGGATGAAGAGAGAGAGAGAGACTGCAGCAGATATTGCATACTTCAGTGACTAGGGAAAAGGGAAACAGGTGGGCTGGGCTCATCGTTCAGCCCCCCTCTCTGCTTCCCCAAACGGTCCTAATTGTCGTCATTTACCCCCCACCTCCACCCAAACCCCTGTAGGAGCCCCCCGACAGGAGGAAAATTACCCCCGTCCCTGTCCCCATTCCTGTCACACACATACACGGCCGTCACCAACTGTAAGTCACCAGAGTCTAGATGGCCCCCCCAGGGCACTCGTCAAACAGAGGCTCATCACGATGTAAATGAAAGAGAAATTACAGGAAAGGGAGAAGAGGGGGAGAGAGAGGAGGAGTAGTACTACTTTAGAAACGCTTCAGAGGAAGTGATGAAATTCAGGGTGTTTTTCTTGCAAGTAAGTGTCACACACACATACACACCTCTAGACACACACACACACACGCACACACACACACACACACACACACCTTTGTAACGCACCCTCGCACACATCTTTGTGTACTCAACATAATGTCGTCTGCATGGAATTGAAGGAAAATATGAAGAGGAGAGAGTGGTGGTTCACTAAAGGCTGGATGGAGGAAATCAAATGGGCTTTTGATGTATTCACTGACTTTTATGGAAATACATTTGTTAGGGTACTCACACACCTGCACGCTTCGCCGCACACACCTGCACACCTATATTAGCAGAAGCTCACACACATGTTGGCAAACACAAACACTCACCCGGACATGCACACACACTTTCCATACCGAATGCCTATGCCAGTTCTGATGATAGTTGTCTTTGGAGATGGTTCTGAGTCACAGAGTAGTGCTTTACCCTGCTGGCTAAAACATCCCAAAGAAGACCATCTACATTTACCCTGCTGGCTAAAACATCACAACGAAGACCATCTAAATTTACCCTGCTGGCTAAAACATCTACATTTGCAGTGGACGTCGGAAGTTTACATACACCTTAGCCAAATACATTTAAACTCAGTTTTTCACAATTCCTGACATTTAATCAGAGTAAAAATTCCCTGTCTTAGGTCAGTTAGGATCACCACTTTATTTTAAGAATGTGGAATGTCAGAATAATAGTAGAGAGAAGGATTTATTTCAGCTTTTATTTCTTTCATCACAATGGGGTCATTGTCCATTTGGAAGACCCATTTGCGACCAAGCTTTAACTTCCTGACTGATGTCTTGAGATGTTGCTTCAATATATCCACATCATTTTCCTTCCTCATGATGCCATCTATTTTGTGAAGTGCACCAGTCCCTCCTGCAGCAAAGCACCCCCACAACATGATGCTGCCACCCCCGTGCTTCACGGTTGGGATGGTATTCTTCGGCTTGCAAGCCTCCCCTTTTTTCCTCCAAACATAACAATGGTCATTATTGCCAAACAGTTCTATTTTTCTTTCATTAGACCAGAGGACTTTTCTCCAAAAAGTACAATCTTTGTCCCCATCTGCAGATGCAAACCGTAGTCTGGCTTTTTTTTTTCTTGCTGAGCGGCCTTTCGATATAGGACTCGTTTTACTGTGGATGTAGATAATTTTGTACCTGTTTCCTCCAGCATCTTCACAAGGTCATTTGCTGTTGTTCTGGGATTAATTTGCACTCTTCGCACCAAAGTACGTTCATCTCTAGGAGACAGAACGCGTTTCCTTCCTGAGCGGTATGACGGCTGCGTGGTCCCATGGTGTTTATACTTGCGTACTATTACTTGTACAGATGAACGTGGTACCTTCAGGCGTTTGGAAATTTGATGAACCAGACTTGTGGAGGTCTACAATTTTTTCTGAGGTCTTGGCTGATTTCTTTTGATTTTCCAATGATGTCAAGCAAAGAGGCACTGAGTTTAAAGGTAGGCCTTGAAATACATCCACAGGTACACCTCCAATTGACTCAAATTATGTCAATTCGCCTATCAGAAACTTCTAAAGCCATGACATAAGTTTTTGGAATTTTCCAAGCTGTTTAAAGGCACAGTCAACTTAGTGTATGTACACTTTTGACCCACTGGAATTGTGATACAGTGAATTATAAATGAAATAATCTGTCTGTAAACAATTGTTGGAAAAATTACTTGTGTCATGCACAAAGTAGATGTCCTAATCGACTTGCAAAAAATATAGTTTGTTAACAAGAAATTTGTGGAGTGGTTGAAAAACGAGTTTTAATGACTCCAACCTAAGTGTATGTAAACTTCCGACTTCAACTGTACCCTGCTGGCTAAAACATCACAAAGAAGGCCATCTACATTTACCCTGCTGGCTAAAACATCACAACGACTTAAACCTTTTCCATAGCAGTTATATACAGTCTCTCTGTCCTTTGAGTACCCATCTTTCCTGTATTAAAATGCAGGCCCTGCCACAGTTCAGTTGCTTTTTCATCAAAAACTTCCAGTGGTCCAGCAGTCTAATATGACACTTGATTGGCTGCAGCAGTCACACATAGAAACCCATACAAACAAATGTGCACACAAGCATGCACACACACACAGTTGACTGTCCACTGTATTCTTGACTGCATCTATCTGCCGGACAGATTCAGTGTGCTGATCTAGCTGATGGAAGGGAAGCTCATTCTCTAACAGTGGTGTTTGTGTGTGTGTGTTTCCTCTTTCCTAGTGAGGAGCTGAAATACCCAAAAGTCCCCATTAGGATATTAATACAAGGAAAATTCTCCCTCATGGGGACAATTCCCACATCCCCACGAGAACAAAGGCTATTTTGAGCTTAGCGGTTTGGATAAGGGTTAGGGTTACAATGAGGGTTAGAATTAGGGTTAAGTCGCTAACAGCTACACAAAGTGGTAGACGTGCGCACCGGACATACACAGACAGGGGCATTCTCGTTGCCGGAAATACAAATCACTGATCCATTCTGTTCTGTTCTCCGACCGTAGCCAATGTGAGTAAAACCTTTAAACAGGTCAACATTCACAGACAGATTACCAGGACGTGTTCTCAGAGCATGTCTTCACTGACATTTTCAACCTGTCTCTGACTGAGTGTCTACATGTTTCAAAACAGACAACCATATTCCCTGTGCCCAAGAACACCAAGGTACCTTGCTTAAATGACTACTGACCCGTAGCAGTCATGTCAGTAGCCATGAAGGGATTTGAAAGGCTGGTCATGGCTCACATCAACACCATCATCCCAGAAACCATAGACCCACTCCAATTCGCATACCGCCCCAACAGCTCCACAGGTGACGCAATCTCTATTTGGCCTTTCCCACCTGGACAAAAGGAAGACCTACGTGAGAATGCTGTTCATTGACTACAGCACAGCGTTCAACACAATAGTGCCCTCAAAGCTCATCACAAAAAAATGGGTGGTAAACACCTCCCTCTGCAACTGGATCCAGGACTTCCTGACGGGTTGCCCCCAGGTGGTTAAGTTGGGAACAAAACATATGCTTTGCTGATCCTCAACACGTGGACCCCTCAAGGGTGCATGCTTAGTCCCCTTCTGTACTCCCTGTTCACCCACGACTGAGTGGCCAAGCATGACTCCAACACCATCATTAAGTTTGCTGATGACACAACGGTGGTAGGCCTGATCACCGACAACGATGAGACAGCCTATAGAGAAGAGGTCAGAAACCTAGCAGTCTGGTGCCAGGACCACAACCTCTCCCTCAACGTGAACAAGACAAAGGAGATGATTGTGGACAACAGGAAAAGGAGGGCCGAGCATGCCCCCATTTTCATCGACGGGACTGTAGTGGAACTTTAAGTTCCTTGGTGTCCACATCACCAACAAACTATCATAGTCCAAACACACCAAGACAGTCGTGAAGAAGGCATGACAATGCCTATCCCTCCTCAGGATTGAAAATATTTGAAATGGGTCTTCAGATCCTCAAAATGTTCCACAGCTGCACTATCGAGAGAATCACTGCATCACTGGGACCAAGCTTCCTGCCATCTAGGACCTCTATACCAGGCGGTGTCAGAGGAAGGCCCTAAAAATTGCCAAAGACTCCAGCCACCCTAGTCATACTGTTCTCTCTGCTACCGCACAGCAAGCGGTACCGGAGCACAAAGTCTAGGTCCAAAAGGCTTCTTAACAGCCTCTACCCCCAAGCCATAAGACTGCTAATCAAACGGCTACCTGGAATATTTGCATTGACACCCCCTTTTTAAGCTGCTGCTTCTCGCTGTTCATTATCTATGCATAGTCACTTTACCTCTATCTACATATTACCTAAATTACCTTGACTAACCTGTACCACCGCACATTGTCTCGGTATCTGTACCCCCTGTATATAGCCTCATTTTTTTTTATTATTATTGTTTATTTAGTAAATATTTTCTCAACTCTTGTTTTTCTTAAAACTGCATTGTTGGTTAAGGGCTCATAAGTAAGCATTTCACAGTAAGGTCTACACCCGTTGTATGTGACAAATACATTTTTATTTAATTTAATTCATGTCTTATGATAAACTTGGGCAAAATAATACTTTTTCAATACATATAGTTGATTCCCTACTAAAGGCCAATACATTTTTTTACATTGTTGAATTCTGTTTTAATAACTGGATTCCGTGAGGGCTCTAATTATCATACAATTAACAAAAATATAAACACAACATGTAAAGTGTTGGTTGAATGTTTCATGAGCTGAAATGAAAGATCCACAAAATTTTTCCATATGCACAAAAAGCTTATTTCTCTCAGATTTTGTGCACAAATTTGTTTACATCCCTGTTAGTGAGCATTTCTCATTTTTCCCAAGATAATCCATCCACCGGATATGTGCGGCAAATCAAGAAGCTGATTAAACAGCATGAAAATCACACAGGTGCAGCTTGTGCTGAGGACAATAAAAAGGCCACTCAAAAATGTGCAGTTTTGTCACACAACACAATGACACAGATGTCTCAAGTTTTGAGGTAGAGTGCAATTGGCATGCTGACTGCAGCAATGTCCACCAAAGCTGTTGTCAGAGAATTGAATGTTCTTCTCTACCATAAGCCGCCTCCAACATCATTTTAGAGAATTTGGCAGTAAGTCAAACTTGGCTCACGACTGTCGATCACGTGTATGGTGTTGTGTGGGCTAGCGGTTTGCTGATGTCAACGTTGTGAACAGAGTGTCCCATGGTGGCGGTGGGGTTATGGTATGGACAGGCATAAGCTACGGACAACGAACACAATTGCATTTTATCAATGGCAATTTGAATGCACAGAGATACCATGATGAAATCCTGAGACCCATTGTCGTACCACTCATCCGCTGCCATCACCTCATGTTTCAGCATGATAATGCATGGCCCCATTTCGCAAGGCTCGGTACAAAATTCCTGGAACCTGAAAATGTCCCAGTTCTTCCATGGCCTGCATACTCACCAGACATGTCACCCATTGAGTGTGTTTGGAATGCTCTGGATTGACGTGTATGATGGCGTGTTCCAGTTCCCGCCAATATCAAGCAACCTTACACAGACAAGAAGAGTGGGACAACATTCCACAGGCCATAATCAACAGCCTGATCAACTCTATGCGAAACAGATGTGTCGCACTGTATGATGCAAATGTTGGTCACACCAGATACTGACTGGTTTTCTGATCCACACCCCTACCTTTTTTTAAAGGTATCTGTGACCAAGAGATGCATATCTGTATTCCCAGTTATGTGGAATCCATAGATTAGGGCCTAATTAATTTATTTCAATTGACAGATTTTCCTATATGAACAGTAACTAAGTAAAAGCTTTGAAATTGTTGCGTGTTGAGTTTATATTTTTGTTCAATATATTTGGACCAGAATGAGGCTCTCCAATGCCTATTGTTCCTGCAGTGATGATCCACCATCTTCATCGAATGGCCTACCAGTAGCCTAAGCAAATTAGGGAACAAAATGAACGGCTCTCTCACAGATTATACAGGCTCCTGTACACTTACTGACTGACCGACGAGACAAATCACCCACTTTAGCATCACTGTCTGTCAAGGAAATCCTTTGGTTTACTTGCCCAGATGCGACTCCATGGACAATTGGACATAAACTCAGCAAAAAAAGAAAAGTCCCTTTTTCAGGACCCTGTCTTTCAAAGATAATTCGTAAAAATCCAAATAACTTCACATATCTTCATTGTAAAGGGTTTAAACACTGTTTCCCATGCTTGTTCAATGAACCATAAACAATTAATGAACATGCACCTGTGGAACGGTCGTTAAGACACTAACAGCTTACAGACGGTAGACAATTAGGGTCACAGTTATGAAAACTTAGGACACTAAAGAGGCCTTTCTACTGACTCAGAAAAACACCAAAAGAAAGATGCCCAGGGTCCCTGCTCATCTGCGCGAACGTGCCTTAGCCATGCTGCAAGGAGGCATAAGGACTGCAGATGTGGCCAGGGCAATACATTACAATGCCCGTACTGTGAGACGCCTAAGACAGCGCTACAGGGAGACAGGACGGACAGCTGATCGTCCTCGTAGTGGCACACCACGTGTAACAACACCTGCACAGGATCGGTACATCCGAACACCACGCCTGCGGAACAGGTACAGGATGGCAACAACAACTGCCCGAGTTACACCAGGAACGCACAATCCCTCCATCAGTGCTCAGACTGTCCGCAATAGGCTGAGAGAGGCTGGACTGAGGGCTTGTAGGCCTGTTGTAAGGCAGGTCCTCACCAGACATCACCGGCAACAACATCGCCTATGGGCAAAACCCACAGTCGCTGGACCAGACAGGACTGGCAAAAAGTGCTCTTCACTGACGAGTTGCAGTTTTGTCTCACCAGGGGTGATGGTTGGATTCGCGTTTATCATCGAAGGAATGAGCGTTACACTGAGGCCTGTACTCTGGAGCAGGATCGATTTGGAGGTGGAGGGTCTGTCATGGTCTGGGGAGGTGTGTCACAGCATCATTGGACTGAGCTTGTTGTCATTGCAGGCAATCTCCGCGCTGTGCATTACGGGGAAGACATCATCCTCCCTCATGTGGTACCCTTCCTGCAGGCTCATCCTGACATGACCCTCCAGCATGACAATGCCACCAACCATATTGCTCGTTCTGTGCGTGATTTCCTGCAAGACAGGAATGTCAGTGTTCTGCCATGGCCAGCGAAGAGCATAGATCTCAATCCCATTGAGCACGTCTGGGACCTGTTGGATCGGAGGGTGAGGGCTAGGGCCATTCCCCCCAGAAATGTCCAGGATTTTGCAGGTGCCTTGGTGGAAGAGTGGGGTAACATCTCACAGCAAGAAATAGCATATCTGGTGCAGTCCATGAGGAGGAGATGCACTGCAGTACTTAATGCAGCTGGTGGCCACACCAGATACTGACTGTTACTTTTGATTTTGACCGCCCCTTTGTTCAGGGACACATTATTCCATTTCTGTTAGTCCAATGTCTGTGGAACTTGTTCAGTTTATGTCTCAGTTGTTGAGTCTTGTTATGTTCATTCAAACATTTACATATGTTAAATTTGCTGAAAATAAACGCAGTTGACAGTGAGAGGAAGTTTCTTTTTTTGCTGAGTTTATAACCACCGTGCATGATTTATGAATGGTAAAGGGATACAGGATATCGATTTTATTCAGTCAATTCGACACCTTTTCTAAACTAGTCAACACTTGCTGTTCAGTTGTCAATCAATACACAGTAAATATTCTACTTGGTGTCACAACTCCGCATGGCTGGCTATGCCAAACATGCGAAAGAAAATAAATGTGGCAGAAAAAAGTTGTGGCTATTGGATTTCGTCATTATGTAACGTGCAAATGTACGATTATCATGCTCTCTCTCCCTCCTCCGTATGAAGAAACTTGACTGCAACCATATACACTGAGAGCACAAAACATTAAGAAAACCTGCACTTTCCATGACATAGACTGACCAGGTAAAACAAGGTGAATGCTATGATCCCTTATTGACGTCACTTATCCACATCAAATCAGTGTAGATCAGGTGTGAAACTCATTCCATGGAGGGCCTAGAGTCTGCTGATTTTTGGTTTGTCCTTTCAATTAAGACATAGACAATCACACGAGGGGAGTTCCAGTGAAAACCTGCAGACACTCGGCCCTCCGTGGAATGAGTTTGACACGTGGTGTAGAAGGGTGAGGAGACAGGTTAAAGAAGAATTATTAAGCCTTGAGACATGGATTGTATATGTGTGCCATGCAGACAGTGAATGGGCAAGACAAAAAATGTAAGTGCCTTTGAACGGGGCATGGTAGTCCGTGACAGGCGCACCGGTTTGTGTCAACGCTGCTCAACAGTTTCCTGTGTGTATTAAGAATGGTCCACCACCCAAAGGACATCCAGCCAACTTGACACAACTGTGCGAAGCATTGGGTTCAACATGGGCCAGCATCCCTGTAGAACCGTTTGACACGTTGTAGAGTCCATGCTCCGATTAATTGAGGCTGTTCTGAAGGCGAAAGGGGGGAGTGCGGTTCAATATTAGGAAGGTGTTCCTAATGTTTGCTATACTCAGTGTATTTAATGCATGTAATGATGAGATGCTCATGTCTCCGCCTTAACAACGGAAGTTATTGACCCAAAGGTGGAGAAGGCAGGCGACAAGCTTACAGTGCCTTCAGAAAGTATTCACACCCCTTGACTTATTTCACATTTTGTTGTGTTAGTCTAAAATGAATTACACTTTTTTTTCACCTCACCCATCTATACACAATAATGACAGTCAAAACATGTTTTTAGACACTTTTTAAAATGTATTGAAAATGAAATACAAAAATCACATTTACATAATTATTCACACCCCTGAGTCAACACATGTTAAAATCACCTTTGGCAGAGATTACAGCTGTGAGTATTTCTGGGTAAGTCTAAGAAATGTGCACATCTGGACTGCATAATATTTGCCCATTATTCTTTTCAAA
Organism: Salmo trutta; assembly: GCF_901001165.1. Taxonomy (NCBI): domain Eukaryota; kingdom Metazoa; phylum Chordata; class Actinopteri; order Salmoniformes; family Salmonidae; genus Salmo; species Salmo trutta. The sequence continues at coordinate 24,712,719 of NC_042992.1, read as the reverse complement.
ATTCTTCAACCTCTATTAAATGGGTTGTTGATCATTGCTAGACAACAATTTTCAAGTCTTACCATAGATTTTCAAGCAGATTTAAGTCAACTAACTCGGCCAATCAGGAACATTCACCGTCTTCTTGGTAAGCAACTCCAGTGTAGATTTGGCCTTGTGTTTTAAGTTATTGTTCTGCTGAAAAGTGAATTCATCTCCCAGTGTCTGGTGGAAACCAGACTGAACCAGGTTTTCCTCTAGGATTTTGCCTGTGCTTAGCTCCATTCCATTTATATGTGCCTTTTGCGAGGCACTGGAAAACCTCTCTGGTCATTGTTGTTGAATCTGTGTTTGAAATTCACTGCTCAATTGAGGGACCTTACAGATAATTGTATGTGTGGGGTACAGAGATGAGGTACTCATTCAAAAAGCATGTTAAACACTATTATTGAGTCTATGCAATTTAATATGTGACTTTTTAAGCAATTGTTCTACTCCTGAACTTATTTAGGCTTGCCATAACAAATGGGTTGAATACTTATTGGCTCAAGACATTTACATTTTTTATTAATTTGTAAAAAATTCTTAAAACATAATTCCACTTTGACATTATGGGGCAGTGACCAAATTTTTTAAATGTAATCAATTTTAAATTCAGGCTGTAACACAACAAAATGTGGAAAAAGTCAAGGGCTGTGAATACTTTCTGAAAGTACTATAGTTCCAAAATAAGCCCATAAAATGCATTTGGTTTATTTTGGACAGATTTTGGTGAGAGTGTAATCTCTCGCTTCGCCTCTTCATCTTTTCTGTGTTTCCCTGTCATTGCTCGCTTTGTGACTGACAGGTTCCTATCTTATCAATAGATCGCAAGAAGATGCATAACGTTCATTCTAGCAGGAGAGAGCTGGATGGACTAGCGAATTAAAACTTTGAAATTAAAAGTAGCCTAGTTAATATGGAAAGTGGAAAATGATTAGCTGACAGCTGGTGCTTATGGAAAACACTGGGATTAGAGTTGGGTTTAGAGAAAATAGGATTTTGAGGTCACCACTAGGATAGAAAAAGAAGTGTGTATGTGTGTATGTGTACATATTATCAAATCAAATTGTATTAGTGACATACACATAATTAGCAGATGTTATTGCTTGTGTTCCTAGCTCCAACAGTGCAGTAGTATCTAACAATTCCCAACAATACACACAAATCTAAAAGTATAGAATGGAATTAAGAAATACATAAATATTACAACAAGCTATGTCGGAGTGGCATTGACTAAAATACAGTATATACATATGAAATGAGTAAAGCAGTATGTAAACATTATTAAAGTGACTAGTGTTCCATTATTAAAGTGGCCAGTGATTCCATGTCTATGTATATAGGGCAGCAGCCTCTAAGGTGCAAGGTTGAGTAACCGGGTGGTAGCTGGCTAGTGATGGCTATTTAACAGTCTGATGGCCTTGAGATAGAAGCTGTTTTTCAGTCTCTCTGTCCCAGCTTTGATGCATCTGTACTGACCTCGCCTTCTGGATCATAGTGGGGTGAACAGGCCTGAGGCTCGGTTGGTTGATGTCCTTGATGATCTTTTTGGCCTTCCTGTGACATCGGGTGCTGTAGTTGTCCTGGAGGACAGGCAGTGTGACCCCAGTGATGCGTTGGGCAGACCGCACCCCCCTCTGGAAAGCCCTGCGGTTACGGGCGGTGCAGTTGCTATACCAGGCGGTGATACAGCCCGTCAGGATACTCTCAATTGTGCATCTGTAAAAGTTTGTGAGGGTCTAGGGGCCAAGCCAAATTTCTTCAGCCTCCTGAGGCGCTGTTGCGCCTTCTTCACCACACTGTTTGTGTAGGTGGACCATTTCAGATTGTCAGTGATGTGTACACCGAGGAGATATTCCATATCTCAGGTCGTTATGGCGTCACAGGCCAAACGGCAGTGAGACGGCAGCGTCTTCTTGTCTTTTTTAAATCCCGGTACATGAAATACTCACCAGTAACCGTCGGCGCTGTGAACAAGGGACCAGAGAGGTTATTTGAGGGCAAGGCGAAAGAGAAGCAACCCTAGGGGCCCTGTTCCCCCCTCCTATCACCCTACTGTCCCCTTGTCCCCCTCCTGTCCTCCCGCTCACACAGTGAAACACACGGAGTACAGAGTCACAAGCCCTCAATTCATCTATGTCAGCACTTGGCCAATGTGACCTATGCCTGTCCTATACAGTTCTTGAAGGTGTGCATGTGCGACTGCCATCAGCCACCTGCTCAATTTATGGGGTTCGCTGAGGTGGAGAATGATCGATTTAACATTCAGCAGTACAGGCAGTTTATTCAGCCACACACTGAGTTGATTTACAGGTCCATCCCTCTCTGTTCTACTTTATTTTGCAATACTCTGGCAGTGTGGATTGTTGGGAGGTGGGACAAGAATTTGTTTTTAGAAAAGGTGTAAACGTACTTTTTCAGCTTCACGTCAATAAACATAAAACATGCATGGAGAATAGCACAGCACCATAATATACTGAATATATATTTTGGTATTTTATTAGGATCCCCATTAGCTGTTGCAAAAGCAGCAGCTACTCTTCCTGGGGTCCAAACAAAACATGAAACATAATACAGAATGACATAATACAGAACATCATTAGACAAGAACAGCTCAAGGACAGAACTACATGCATTTTTAAAAAGGCACACGTAGCTTACATATCAATGCATACACACAAACTATCTAGGTCAAATAGGGGAGAGGCGTTGTACCGCAAGGTGTTGCTTTATCTGTTTTTTCTAAACCAGATTGCTGTTTATTTGAGCAATCTGAGATGGAAGGAAGTTCCATGCAATAAGGGCTCTATATAATACTGTACATTTTCTTGAATTTGTTCTGGATTTGGGGACTGTGAAAAGACCCCTGATGGCATGTCTGGTGGGATAAGTGTGTGTGTCAGAGCTGTGTGTAAGTTGACTATGCAAACAATTTGGGATTTTCAACACATTAATGTTTCTTATAAACAGAAGAAGTGATGCAGTCAGTCTCTCCTCAACTCTTAGACAAGAGAGACTGGCATGCATAGTTTTACAGTTGAAGTCGGAAGTTTACTACATACACTTAGATTGGAGTTATTAAAACTCATTTTTCAACCTCTCCACAAATTTCTTGTTAACAAACTATAGTTTTGGCAAGTCGGTTAGGACATCTACTTTGTACATGACACAAGTCATATTTCCAACAATTGTTTACAGACAGATTATTTCACTTATAATTCACTGTATCACAATTCCAGTGGGTCAGAAGTGTACATACACTAAGTTGACTGTTGTAACGTCCGTCGTTAATGGTAGACCAAGGCGCAGCGTGAGTTGGGTTCATCATACTTTATTTTAAATGTGAACCAACAAAAACAATAAACAATACAACGAACGAAAAGCTATGCGCGCAAACACATGCAACACAAAGACAAGATCCCACAACTGACTGTGGGAAAAAGGGCAGCCTAAGTATGATTCCCAATCAGAGACAATGAATGACAGCTGCCTCTGATTGGAAACAATACTCGGTTAATTAAGAAAAAACAACATAGACATACAACACATAGAATGCCCACCCCATGTCACACCCTGACCTAACCAAACAGAGAAAAATGACTCTCTCAGGTCAGGGCGTGACAACTGTGCCTTTAAACAGCTTGGAAAATTCCAGAAAATTATTTCATGGCTTTAGAAGCTTCTCATAGGCTAATTGACATCATTTGAGTCAATTGGAGGTGTATCTGTGGATGCATTTCAAGGCCTACCTTCAAACTCAGTACCTCTTTGCTTGACGTCATGGGAAAATCTAAAGAAATCAGCCAAGACCTCAGAAAAAAATTGTAGACCTCCACAAGTCTGGCTCGTCACTGGGAGCAATTTCCAAACGCCTGAAGGTACCACGTTCATCTGTACAAACAATAGTACACAAGTATAAACACCATGGGACCACGTAGCCGTCATACCGCTCAGGAAGGAGATGCGTTCTGTCTCCTAGAGATGAATGTGCTTTGGTGCAAAGAGTGCAAATCAATCCCAGAACAACAGCAAAGGACCTTGTGAAGATGCTGGAGGAAACAGGTACAAAATTATCTACATCCACAGTAAAACGAGTCCTATATCGACATAACTTGAAAGGCCGCTCAGCAAGGAAGAAGCCACTGCTCCAAACCACTATAAAAAAGCCAGACTACGGTTTGCAACTGCACATGGGGACAAAGATTGTACTTTTTGGAGAAATGTCCTCCGGTCTGATGAAACAAAAATAGAACTGTTTGGCCATAATGACCATCGTTATGTTTGGAGGAAAAGGGGGGAGGCTTGCAAGCCGAAGAACACCATCCCAACCGTGAAGCACAGGGGTGGCAGCATCATGTTGTGGGGGTGCTTTGCTGCAGGAGGGACTGGTGCGCTTCACAAAATAGATGGCATCATGAGGGAGGAAAATTATGTGGATATATTGAAGCAACATCTCAAGACATCAGTCAGGAAGGTAAAGCTTGGTCACAAATGGGTCTTCCAAATGGACAATGACCCCTCAGTTACACCAGTCTGTCAGAAGGAATGGGCGAACATTCCCCCAACTTATCGTGGGAAGCTTGTAGAAGGCTACCCGAAACATTTGACCCAAGTTAAACAGTTTAAAGGCAATGCTACCAAATACTAATTGAGTGTATGTAAACTTCTGACCCACTGGGAATGTGATGAAAGAAATAAAAGCTGAAATAAATCATTCTCTCTACTATTATTTGGACATTTCATATTCTTAAAATAATGTGATGATCCTAACTGACCTAAGACCCCCTGAGTCCCTGGCCATTTTCAGAAAACATCTGAAACCCTACCTCTTCAAACAGTATCTTAAATAATCACACAGCACCTGCCTTTCGTGAAATAACACTCGCACTTGACTTATTTCTCCCTTACTGACTGCTGATAGCTACTTTATTGAGGAAAAATGTACTTACTATGACTGTGATATGTGGTTGTCCAACGTATCGATCTTAAGATGAATGTACTAACTGTATGTCGCTCTGGATAAGAGTGTCTGCTAAATGACCAAAATATAAATGTAAACCAATGAGACAACATTGATATGACAAGATATAATTCCCAATAAGTCCTTTAAGGTCACGTGTTTCCATAAAGTGATCATTGTGATTTAAAGATTAAAAATGACTAACTAAACTGGTCATATCAATGTTGTCACATTGATTTACATGTTAGTCATTTAGCAGACACTCTTATCCAGAGCGACTTGCAGGAGCAATTAGGGTTAATTAAGTGCCTTGCTCACGGGCACAGACGGATTTTTCACCTAGTCGACTCTGGGATTTGAACCAGCAACCTTCAGTTACTGACCCAAAGGTCTTAACTGCTAGATTACCTGCACACAAATAATAATGAGTCCAAATAACAAAAACGTTGCTTGGTTGTTGTAACATTTTAACTTCAAACTTGTTTTTCATTTTTTTGCACTGCATGGATCATCGGTGTGGTTGAATGCAGCATCGCTGTATGATGCACTCAAAAAGTATTGTAGTTGAGTAGCCAGCCTAGGCTACTGCTCAAATGTTACTGTAATAGGCCTACATGTTTCTTATTTGCATGGAATTTTGTTGCAGGTTTTGTTTTTTGGTTATTCATTGTCAAGATTTAAAAACCGAAGCCAGACTGAAACATTTTAGTAGGCTTGCAAGGAGTGTGACATACAACTGTGCACTTTAGCCTCAGCTGCAGCTGCGCGGCTGTAAAAAACGGGAAATACGAAAGCTGGGCAATTTACTTTGAAAAGTAAATGACTCAACTGTTGACTCATTTATACTCACTGTATGTCCTATTGTCCGTTAGTAGCAATTTAAACCATGTGTGAATCCTTTAAACCATGTGTGAATCCTTTATCTTATAACTCTTTGACAACCCAGATTACATTTTCTGTAGGCTACAGCAATGACCCGTTAGATACTTGGCATGGACATTTAGCCTACACCATGTTTAAACTTTCGGTCAGATTAAAGATTGTCAGTGGTATTAGTGGTGATATGACACAGCGCACTGGCTGGCTCGTGTGTGGGTCTGGGAAGGGGGTGTGTGTGGAAACACTGCCTATTTGGCATGCAGCACGTTGGCAGTGCTTGCTGTGACTTGTAGTGCAGCGCATTCCAGGCGGCATGAAGCGGGCCAAAATGAATTGACAACCCAAATCTTTGCGCGGGCCGGATAGAAATGTGTCACGGGCCGGATTTGACACATGTGACCTAAATGCTCACACACAGTGTTTCTTCATATTTGCACACAAGGTGTGCAAAGAGCCTTTCGACATGAGTGCACATGACCACATTTGCCAGGTGTGTCCTTGTTAAAAACAAATGTGCTTTTGCATTTATCTGGCAGTGTGGATTGTGGGGGGGTAGGGCAATAATTAGTTTTTAGTAGAGGTGTGTGTAACTTACATTTTCAGCTTCACTCCAATAAACACAAAATAAATATACTGATATATACCTAGCATTCGGAAAGTATTCAGACTCCTTTACTTTTTTCACATTTTGTTTAGTTTCAGCCTAATTCCAAAATTGATTAAATTATTTTTTTCATGAATATACACACAATACCCCAAAATGACAAAGTGAAAACAGGTTTTTAGAAACGTTTGCACATTTATTAAAAATCAAAAACAGAAATACCTTATTTACATACAGTGGCAAGAAAAAGTATGTGAACCCTTTGGAAATACCTAGATTTCTGCATAAATTGGTCATAAAATTTCATCTGATCTTCATCTAGGTCACAACAATAGACAAACACAGTCTGCTTAAACTAATAACACACAAACAATTATATATTTTCATGGCTTTATTGAACACACCATGTAAACATTCACAGTGCAGGGTGGGAAAAGTATGTGAACCCTTGGATTTAATAACTGGTTGACCCTCCTTTGGCAGCAATAACCTCAACCAAACCTTTTCTGTAGTTGCAGATCAGACCTGCACAACGGTCAGGAGGAATTTTGGACCATTCCTCTTTACAAAACTGTTTCAGTTCAGCAATATTCTTGGGATGTCTGGTGTGAACTGCTCTCGAGGTCATGCCACAGCATCTCAATCAGGACTCTGACTGGGCCACTCCAGAGGCGTATTTTCTTCTGTTGAAGCCGTTCTGTTGTTGATTTATTTCGGTGTTTTGGGTCGTTGTCCTGTTGCATCACCCAACTTCTGTTGAGCTTCAATGGAGGACAGATAGCCTAACATTCTTTTGCAAAATGTCTTGATAAACTTGGGAATTATTTTTTCCATTGATGATAGCAAGCTGTCCAGGCCCTGAGGCAGCAAAGCAGCCCCAAACCATGATGGTCATTCCACCATACTTTACAGTTGGGATGAGGTTTTGATGTTGGTGTGCTGTGCTGTGCCTTTTTTTCTCCACACATAGTGTTGCGTGTTCCTTCCAAACAACTCAACTGTAGTTCCATCTGTCAACATAATAGTTTGCCAGTAGTGCTGTGGAACATCCAGGTGCACTTTTGCAAACTTCAGACGTGCAGCAATGTTTTTTTTGGACAGCAGTGGCTTCTTCCGTGGTGTCCTCCCATGAACACTATTCTTGTTTAGTGCTTTACGTATCGTAGACTCGTCAACAGAGATGTTAGCATGATCCAGGGATTTCTGTAAGTCTTACGCTGACACTAGGATTCTTCTTAACCTCATTGAGAATTCTGCACTGTGCTCTTGTAGTCATCTTTGCAGGACGGCCACTCCTAGGGAGAGTAGCAACAGTGCTGAACTTTCTCCATTTATAGACACTTTGTCTTATCGTGGACTGATGAACATCAAGGCTTTTAGAGATACTTTTGTAACCCTTTCCAACTTTATGCAAGTCAACAATTCTTAATCTTAGGTCTTCTGAGATCTCTTTTGTTTGAGGCATGGTTCACATCAGGCAATGCTTCTTGTGAATAGCAAACTCAAATTTTGTTTTTTATTAGGGCAAGGCAGCTCTACGCAGAATCTCCAATCTCGTCTCATTGATTGGACTCTAGGTTAGCTGACTCCTGACTCCAATTATCTTTTGGAGAAGTCAATAGCCTAGGGGTTCACCTACTTTTTCCAACCTACACTGTGAATGTTTAAATGATGTATTCACTATAGACAAAAATACAATAATGTGTGTGTTATTAGTTTAAGCACACTGTCTATTGTTGTGACTTTGATGAAAATCAGATCAAATTTGATGACCAATTTATGCAGAAATCCAAGTAATTCTAAAGGGCTCACATACCTTTTCTTGCCACTGTAAGTATTCAGACCCTTCGCTATGAGACTCAGAATTGAGCTCAAGTGCATCCTGTTCCTAATGATCATCCTTGAGCTGTTTCTACAACTTGATTGGAGTCCACCTGTGGTAAATTCAATTGATTGGATATGATTTGGAAAGGCACATACCTGTCTATATAAGGTCCCACAGATGACAGTGCATGTCAGAGCAAAAACCAAGCCATGAGGTCGAGGGAATTGTCCGTAGAGCTCCGAGAAATGATTGTGTCGACTCACAGATCTGGGGACGGGTACAAAACATTTATGCAGCATTGAAGGTCCCCAAGAACACAGAAATGGAAGAAGTTTGGAACCACCAAGACATTTCCTAGAGCTGGCCGCCAGGCCAAACTGAGCAATCGGGAGAGAAGTTCCTTGGTCAGGGAAGTGACAAAGAACCTGATGGTCACTCTGAAAGAGCTCCAGAGTTCCTCTGTGGAGACGGGAGAACCTTTCAGAAGGACAACCATCTCTGCAGCTCTCCATCAATCAGGCCTTTATGGTAGAGTGGCCAGACGGAAGCCACTCCTCAGTAAAAGGCACATGACAGCCCTCTTGGAGTTTGCCAAAAGGCACCTAAAAATGACTCTGACCATGAGAAACAAGATTCTCTGGTCTGATGAAACCAAGATTGAACTCTTTGGCCTGAATGCCTAACATCACGTCTGGAGGAAACCAGGCACCGCTCATCACCTGGCCAATAACATCCCATGATGGTGGCAGCATCATGCTGTGAGAATGTTTTTCAGCGGCAGGGACTTGATGAAAACCTGCCCCAGAGTGCTCAGAACCTCAGACTCGGGCAACAGGACAACGACCCTAAGCACATAGTCAAGACAACACAGGAGTGGCTTCGGGACAAGTCTCGATGAGCCAAGACTTGAACCCGATCTAACATCTCTTGAGAGACCTGAAAATAGCTGTGCAGCAATGCTCCCCATCCAACCTGACAGAGCTTGAGAGGATCTGCAGAGAAGAATGGGAAAACTCCCCAGATACAGGTGTGGCAAGTTGTAGCGTCATACCCAAGAAGACTCGAGGCTGTAATTGCTGCCAAATGTGCTTCAACAAAGTAGAGTGAAGGGTCTGAATAGTTATGTAAATGTGATATTTCCATATATACAGGGGCGGAAATCCCAGGGGGGACGGGGGGGACACAACTCCCCCATCCTGGGAAAAATATGATTTGTCCCCCCCAATATGTCACTGTAAACATAACTATGTAATTTAAATAATATTAATAATATGCAATGAAAGCAATTGTGCTGATTATAGACACTTAATAGCGCGTTTTTAAGTTTCAAAAGATTGCGACCCCCCCCCCGCCCTTTGCCTCACAATGGTTTGATCCACTGCCAGTTCCTTAGTTGGCAAGGTAACTGACGTGAGGTTAATCCAGTCAATCGTGCCAGGGTTCACACACACTATGTGAATTTGCTGAGCTAGTGCGCAAATATTAACTATTAAGCTAGCTAGTACCTATTCCATTTATGTGGCGTCGTCAAATATGGAATCTTTGCTATCGTCAATTTATTCCAAGATCAGCATGCATGTAAGTTAGTGCTTCAAAGTCCCTGTGATAAGGTTAGCGATAAACTGAACAGAACTACACTCTCTTCTACCATTGTCTTAAATATATTTAATGGTCTCGTTCAAAAGCTAAATTGTCGCAAGGGAACTTTTATTTATTTATTTAATTTCACCTTTATTTAACCCGGGTAGCAAAGATTATAGCAAACACCACTGAAACTGAATTGGTGCTCGCTAGCTTTGCAAATTCAGCTATTGTTGGAAGCCAGCCAATATGAAACAAATGATTAAAATTACAAAAGGTTGCAGCATATGTTGTGTAAATGGTGAACTCATACAGCTGTCAACTCGTCACTGCAATCCGTTTCACATTTGCTAGCTACCTTTTAGATGCCCATATAGAAGCCCATATAGAATGATAGAAGATAAGATGATAGAAGCCCATCTCCTACTGTAAATAACCTACACACAACTGCTCCACGGGTGCCGAAGATGTGGATTTCGGCAGTACCCCACACCGTTCTGATTCAGAGGGGTTGGGCTAAATGCAAAGACACATTTTGGTTGAATGCATTCAGATGTGCAACTGACTAGGTACTCCGTTCCTCTTTTGTAGTGGAGGAGACAGACCAGGAAACGCTCTTGCTTTTGGACGACTCTACTATAGCCGGAAGTTAAAGAAGAACATAAAAGACTTACACGCAGTGAGTAAACACCACCCTTTTTATACACGAGGGGAGGTCCCCGGGACACACACATGAATACATAGGACTGTGGAAACCCCAAGCGACACACCAAGTTTGAGCAGTAGCCGGGTGTTGCCAGGTACACGTTGAAAGATTTGTTGTGTATTTTGAAAACTGATTGGTATAAGGAATGTATAATTCATTGAATACTTCGTGCTCACAACAGAGTCAAATGTGAGAGGGCTGCCCAGATGACCAGTGGCTGAAGAACAACATCTGGCCGGCAATCCATGTTGCAGAGTACATGAAGGACACCGCAATCCAGAGGGCTCAGTGGACCAGACAGAATGGGGACAAGACAGTCGAGATAGTACGAGAGTATCCACATCTGCAGGATACTCCAGGCATGGTGGGTAAAAATTGTACAAAAACATTAAGACTTGAATTTGATTCTGTTGGCTGAGATTAACTAGCCTGGCTGACGTAACCCACATGACTCACAGCGCAGGGAGAGCTGTGAACACACTGGTCTGGAAATTAGGCTATTTGTTAATGCAATATTCGCTCATAAATTGTGCAACAGGGTTTGATTGGTTCTCTCAAATGATTTATTTCTCCTCGGGGTTGAGACCTCATTGTTTGGATTAGAAAATCCAACCATTGTAATAGAAGGGGGCGGCGCTCAGGGGCTCTGTGGGGCTGTGCGTGTGGGTGTTTGAGTGAGAAAGAAAGAGGAGAGCCAACCAGTAAAAACAACATTAAAGAGCCATTCCAGACTGAGGTCAGGAGGACTTCGAGAGTTAGGTGTTAGCCAGACTAATGATGAAAAAGTAATTGTTTGTCCACTTTACTACAGATTGCTCAGGACTTCTCCAATTTAAACCTGGACTGCCAGGGAAACTCACTGAGAACTGGATCGCTGTCTTCAAGGACAAAAAAAATCACTTTACCAGCCGAGAGTAGCAGGCCCAAGATCTTTCTCTTCGAAGTACAGGTATAGTTTGAAATGACCCTGCTGGTGGTGCCTTAGATGCACATGAATTTTTTGCCTGAAACAATCAAGTTTTCACTAAACATTCTCTTAATACCCTCTCTGGGACATGTGGGACGCTAGCGTCCCACCCGCGGTACACACTATTCAACAGCCAGTGAAATAGCATGGCGGCAAATTCAAAACAACAAAAATCTCATAATTCAAATTTCTCAAACATACAACTATTATATTTCATTTTAAAGATAATCTTCTCGTTAATCCAACCACATTGTCCGATTTCAAAAAGGCTTTACGGCAAAAGCATAACATTAGATTATGTTAGGACAGCACCTAAACAAGAAAAACCACACTCCCAGGACTCAATGTTACACAATACATGTATGTTTTGTTCGATAAAGTTCATATTTATATCCATAAACCCCATTTTCCATTGGCGCGTGATGTTCAGAAAATGTATTCCCTCCAAAACCCCCGGTGAATGAGCACATCAATTTACAAAAATACTCATCATAAAAGTTGATCAAATTTACAACAGTTATTGAAATAATTATAGATACACTTCTCCTTAATGCAACCGCTGTGTCAGATTTTAAAATAGCTTTACGGCGAAAGCACATTTTTCAATATTCTGAGTACAGAGCTCAGCCATCAAAGCAAGCTATACAGTTACCCGCCAAGTTCTGGAGTCAACTAAACTCAGAATTAGTATTATAAATCTTCACTTACCTTTGCTGATCTTCGTCGGAATGCACTCCCAGGGCTCCCACAAGAAATGTTTGTTTTGTTCGATAAACTCCATATTTATGTCCAAATACCTCCGTTTTGTTTGCGCGTTCAGATCACTAATCCAAAGGCATAACGCGCGAGTGCAAAACCAGAGACGAAAAGTCTAATATTTCCATTACCGTTCGTAGAAACATGTCAAACGATGTTTACAATCAATCCTTAGGGTCTTTTTAACATAAATATTCGATAATGTTCCAACTGGACAATAGCGTATTCATTACAGAGGAAAAAGAACGAAGGGCGCGCCTGTCTGCCTCCGCAGTAAACAACTCGTTGGTCCCAGGCTTGAGTCAGCTCCTATTCTCTACCCAGTAACAGTAGAAGCATAAAACAAGGTTCTAAAGACTGTTGACATCTAGTGGGAGCCTTAGGAAGTGCAAAATGGCCCCACAGACACTGTAGTTTGAATAGGGATTAGATAGAAAAACTACAAGCCACTTCCTGGTTGGATGTTTCTCAGGTTTTTGCCTGCCATATGAGTTCTGTTATACTCACAGACATCAGTCAAACAGTTTTAGAAACTTCAGAGTGTTTTCTATCCAAATCTACTAGTAATATGCATATCCTACTTCCTGGGCCCGAGTAGCAGGCAGTTTAATTTGGGAACGTTATTCATCTGAATTTCTGAATACTGCCACCTGTCACCAAGAAGTTTTAAGATACACAAGGTGACATTGCTTTAAGACTTCTGCCAGTGGACCTCCCAACACCAGTCTACAAGATTGTCAGGAAGACATTCCGATACAGCTTCGAAGAGACCAGAAAATCCTTCAATGACTTGCCTGTACGTTTAAATAGTGGATAGACATAGGGTGATTGATGGGGAAATTCGATGATAGCATTTGTAAACCTTGAATGAAAAGTACAACATTCCACATTTTGTAATGCATAACTCCCCAAATAAATGCAACACACAACAATAATTCAAAAGGGCTACATTGCGAACATAACAAATTCAACTGATTATTATGGATTCTCATGACCATTAAGTTGGCATACGCTACACAGTGCATGCAAACTGACACTCTACTCTTGTGTGCAAATTTTGATGCCGTTGACGCTGTCTCTCCGCCCGATTTGGGCTTTACACGCACACATGCTTTGTTTTCTCAGATTGCAATCTGAGTGTGAACATCAAGTTCAGCTGAGGCTTTAGTCTGATGTTTGGACTGTTTGGTTGATGAAATAATATAAATACACTTTAATAATCAATCATATTATGAAATATTATTTTATGAAATGACACATACTTAGACAATAGGGCTTTGTTTAAATTTGCTATTTAAAAAATGCTCTGATGTTCTTAAATGCAGGCACAACAAATTAATTATTTGACATTCAACATTGTATCTTGATTGTGTGTAGGAAACGGAGGGGGTGGGATGGTAGAGAAGGCAAACATATATAAGCAAAATTGAAATTAGAATTACACTGAAAATAAACCAATGATTACATAAATTACCCAGCTGCTGGGTCAATCCCCCAACCCAATGTTCTGGGTTTGTCACAATGCAACACACTGGGTTGTTTTAACCCAGCAATAATATGGTCTAATTTACCCAGCAGCTGGGTCAAGCACTCAACGCAAGGCACTACTTTTGAAGGACAACCCAACCCTACTGGGTTGATTTAACCCAATACTGTGTTTGTCCAATATTGTCCCAGTGTTGGGTTGTCAAAAAGACCCAAATTGGGTTATTTTTAACGCAGCATGTTTTAGAGTGTAACAATAATTCATTTTGGAAAACATGTTTTCAGTATCCTAATTTAATTTGTTTTGTATTTTCTGATTGTTTCATGCATTCAACAAACTTCCACAGAGCCGTAATTTCCAAAGTTCACTTACAAAGGCAATACTTACGAACTGGGTTTGATTTAGTTTTTGTTTTAATTATTTACATTTAGTTAATTATCTTTTAAACTTCCATTGGTTGAAATCTATTGCTCAGTTAACACTTGGCTCATGTAAATAATTTTACAGTTGTCCCTTTAAACATCCTAAGGTCAACATAGTGTTCACATTTCTCTCAAGTAAATGTTGTAGCTACATAAAAAGATGAAATAAACAATTTATTTGGGAAATATCCAGTCTTTGCTCTTTTCTTCATTACCATGCTGATGATTTCAAGTTGTATTTGATTTATTTTTATCTGTTAAGACATTGAACACGTTGTTTAGTATATTTACTACATTAGTATGTTTTGGTTTTTTCTCAGAGAAGTTCATATAAAGTTGTGATTTTGTTTATGTTGACACAACATTTCAATGTTAACACACAATAACCAAAAACCTGATCTAATTTGCATATTCATACTGAGTTTGCAGCACATTTGCGGCAAACAGAAGAATGTTTGCCACAAGTTTCCCAGAATATGTATATGTACTGCAACAGTTTGCCACAAAACGAATTTGTATGTGAAAATATGAGCTTACCGCAAATTTGAGACAAATTGCCCAAAGGTTTGCCACAACTGTTTGCGTAGAAGCCTATTTTTTTCTGTAAGGGTTGTGATTTAAAGATATACACTATGGACATTCAGTTGCTAATTTTCACACGTATATGATATACAGTGCATTTGGAAAATATTCAGACCCCTTCACTTTTCCCACATATTGTTACGTTACAGCCTTATTCTAAAATTGATTAAATAGTTTTTTCCCCTCATCAATCTACACACAATACCCTATAATGACAAAGAAGTTTTTTTGAAAAAAATAACAAAAAAACAAACTGAAATATCACATTTACATAAGTATTCAGAATATTTACTCAGTACTTTGTTGAAGCACCTTTGGCAGCGATTACAGGCTCGAGTCTTCTTGGGTATGACGCTACAAGCTTGGCACACCTGTATTTAAGGAGTTTCTCCCATTCTTCTCTGCAGATCACGCTCTGTCCGGTTGGATGGGGAGCATCGCTGTACAGCTATTTTCAGGTCTCTCCAGAGATGTTCGATCAGGTTCATGTCCGGGCTCTGGCTGGGCCACTCAAGAACATTCAGAGACTTGTCCTGAAGCCAATCCCGTGTTGTCTTGGCTGTATGCTTAGGGTCGTTGTGCTGTTGGAAGGAGAACCTTTATCCCAGTCTGAGATCCTGAGGGCTCTGGAGCAGGTTTTCATTAAGGATCTCTTTGTACTTTGCTCCGTTCATCTTTCCCTCGATCCTGACTAGACTCCCAGTCCCTGCCGCTGAAAAACAGCATGATGCTACCACCTCACTTCACCGTAGGGATGGTATTGGCCAGGTGATGAGCGGGGCATGGTTTCCGCCAGACATGATGCTAGGCATTCAGGCCAAAGAGTTCAATCTTGGTTTCATCAGACCAGAGAATCGTGTTTCTCATGGTCTGAGAGACCTTTAGGTGCCTTTGGGCAAACTCCAAGCGGGTTGTCATGTGCCTTTTACTGAGGAGTGGCTTCCGTCTGGCCACTCTACCATATTGCCTGATTGGTGGAGTGCTGCAGAGATGATCGTCCTTCTGGAAGGTTCTCCCATCTCCACAGAGGAACTCTGGAGTGCTGTCAGAGTGACCATCGGGTTCTTGGTCTTCTACCCCTATTGCTCAGTTTGGCCGGGCGGCCAGCTCTAAGAAGAGTCTTGGTGGTTCCAATCTTCTTCCATTTAAGAATGATGGAGGCCACTGTGTTCTTGGGGACCGTCACTACTGCATACATTTTTGTACACTTCACCAGATCTGTGCCTCAACACAACCCTGTCTTTGAGGTCTTTGGACATCTCCTTCAACCTCACTGCTTGGTTTTTGCTCTGACATGCACTGTCAACTGTGAGACCTTATATAGACATGTGTGTGCCTTTCCAAATCATGTCCAATCAATTTAATTTACCACAGGCGGACTCCAATTAAGTTGTAGAAACATCTTAAGGATGATCTATAGAAACAGGATGCACCTGAGCTCCATTTCGAGTCTCATAGTAAAGGGTCTGAATACTTATGTAAATTCATTTATGTACTTATGTAAATTCATTTTATTAATTTATACATTTGCAAACATTTCTAAAAACCTGTTTTTGACATTATAGGGTATTGTGTGTAGATTGATGAGGGAAAAAACGATTTAATCCATTTTAAAAGAAGGCAGTAATGTAACAAAATGTGGAAAAAGTGAAGGGGTCTGAATCCTTTCCAAATGCACTGTAATATGAATCAATGTCTTATTTCATGAAACTACACAAATCCTTTGCTTCACACAAACATTACATACTTTTACTCATGGGTGTGGGGAGGTGTGCCCCATTCTGTCCAATGAGGTCATTTCTGGACAATATTTCTGCAAGTAAAAACATGGTAACACTTTAGAAAAGGGAGAACATTTTTAAGCACTGTGTCCTTATTAGTCCCACATTGAGACAGCTTACTAAGAGTAAGTTTCTTGTGTTACTTGCTCTTTATTAAATACTAATATGTCTCTATTATGACTAATAATGAGCTTATTAAGGATTGGCCAGTAACACATGTTTGAAAAAGAAAAATACTTAAAGCTGCAATTTATATATTTTTGGGCAGCCGGGCCAAATTCACATAGATATGTGAGTTATAGATCTGTAATTCTCATTAAAAGCAATTATAAGAAGCGTAGATCTGTTTTATGTGTGGTATTTCTATTTTTCGCCATTCTAAACTTTTGTTTTTTGTACACCAATTTCAAACAGATGAAAATATATTTTTGGTTATGGTTTAGATGGTACAATGATTCTCTACACAATGACTGCTTGTTTTGTCACATAAACTGAAATTTGGCTAACTATTCAAATTTTTGCAACCAGCAGCTGAGCCATTTCTGCATATTGCACCTTTAATAAAAGGCCTAATCTATTGCTAATAAGATATAATAAAGACCTTCTTAGCTACTTGTATATACACTTATAAAATACTAATTAGTGGCTAATATATGCACCTTAAAAGAAATTGTCACAAAAATATTGTTGGTTGATATATCCATGTAGGAAAATTCAACAAATGGACTACTGCCTTCATGTTGGTTTCATGTGGACTGTCCTAAATGATCACATCACAGTGTTTTCTTAATCTCTGCACACAAGGTGTGCAAAGATCTTTTCGACAATGAGTGCAAATGACCACATTTGCCAGGCGTGTCATTATTAAAAACACATGTGCTTTATCAAACATTGATATTGGAGCATTGCCAAGGACTTAACATATAAGTACCTCAAGAAAGCAAAAGGTTCAACAGATCCTCACTGAAACCTCACTACAACAGCCATGATGTACCAGGCTTTTCTGCTGACGATCCCTCTACTGATGCCACTTCAGACGTCATGCACCACCACTTCACCACTTGATTCTGTAAAGAAGGTTGAGCAGGCAAGTGCTCCAAAAGTTGTCACAGTTAATGAGTTGAGAAATAGGGCTCAGTTCAATGCCAGAAGCTGCAAGGAAGTTAAGGACAAATATGGTCAAACTGAGAACGGCCTGTACTACCTGACCACAGCTTCTGGGGTGGTCTACAAGACCTTCTGCGACATGACCACAGCGGGGGGCAGCTGATCTCTGGTGGCAAGCGTGCACGAAGACAACATCTATGGGAAGTGCACAGTGGGTGATCGTTGGACCAGCCAGCAGGGCAACAATGCCAACTGGCCACAAGGAGAAGGCAACTGGGCCAACAGGAAGACTTTCGGAACAGTGAAGGCAGCCACAGACGACGACTTCAAGAATCCTGGCTACTACGACATCGAAGCAGAAGACATGTCGGTGTGGCATGTTCCCAACAACACTCCGGTCAACCACTGGAACCTGGCCGCCATCATGCGCTACCACACTGACAGGCGCTTCCTCCATCTGTACAGGGGAAACCTGTACCAACTCTTCCACAGCTACCCGGTCGAGTACAACGTTGGTGCACACCTGTCCAACAATGGACCCTCCATTCCCATAGTGGATGACCTTGGGGACAAAGAGTCTACCAAAAATGTATACGGCCCTTACTCTGGAGGGGAGATTGAAGGAGGCTTCATCAGTTTCAGAGACATAAACCATGAACGGTCGGCCACAGCCATCTGCTTTGGGGTCAAACCCAAAAGTGGTAATGTTGAACATTACTGTATAGGTGGATGTGGGTTTTTCCATGAGGCTAACCCTCTTCAATGTGGGGATTTCACTGGCTTTGCCTGGAATGGCTATGGGACCCATATAGGCTTTAGTGCATCAAAACAGACGCTTGAGTCAGCTGTCTTCCTATTTTACTGCTAATGCACTGTGCATTTACGTTTCTTTGGTTGTTTTTTGGGTTGAAAGATTTTTGGGTACAGATTAAAACAATACATTTAAAAGTAATTTTGGTAATACCTTTTATTTGTTTTTCTCTATTAATTCCATTACTATAAAGAAACAGTATAAAGCAATAACCATTCCATGCGCCATAATAGATGTGCGTCTCATACACTCATTAAATGCTTATAGTTGATATTGTGACAAATATTATTGTGTCATGTGAGGGTCATAACTGAAATACTGTAAGGTTACTGTAATCTACTTTGTGACACCTGTTGTGTTGGGGTGATGGGGGTTGGAAAGTCTGTGTATGGATTGTGTGTGCCTGTTTGAACTTTCTTTCTGCAATAAAGTAGTCTATAGATTTGAGAGCATGAAATGAGCCTACTGTACTTTTTCATCAGAATCTTTCTTCTTTCTTTGGTGGGCGTGTTAAGGTGGACTTACTCCTCCATATGGGTCTATCTTTGCCTACAACAACCAACAGAACCCCTGGAACCTTGGCAGAACTTTATCTAGGAGATAGAATACCTCCTCGCCATCTCTCTAAGAAGGAGAAAGAGAGAGAAGGCGAGAGAGAGAGAGAGATCAGCCGAAAAAGAGAAGGCGAGAGAGAGAGAGAGAGAGAGAGAGAGAGAGAGAGAGACCAGCCGAAAGAGAGAAGGCGAGAGAGAGAAGGCGAGCTAGAGAGAGAGAGAGAGAGAGAGAGATCAGCCAAAAGAGAAAAGGCGAGAGTGAGAGAGAGAGAGAGAGAGAGAGAGAGATCAGCTGAAAGAGAGAAGGCGAGAGAGAGAGGGAGACAAGGGACATAGAGAGGACATCGAGAGGACATGTTCTGAGTGCTGTAATGATACCCCAGTGTTTTCACACGACTAGCTATGTGATGTTTTGAAATGTAGATATACAGTACATGCTGCTGGCTGTCAGATTAAAACATGTTTGTCTCTTGAAGAAAGACACTGGACATGATCGTATCCAACTAATGGCGCTCCTCTGGGACACACACACACACACACACGGCCAAGAGGCAGCAGGCGACATAATGATGAAGAGAAGAAAAGCCGCCAGCCCAGCCGAGTCTCAGAATGTCCATGGCCATACAGCATCATTATTTCTGGGTCTGTTTCCCTGGTTGAAGCTTTCCGGGAGTTTGAGAGCCAGAGATGTTCCCACCACCCTCAGAGGAAAAGACACATAACTAGGGTGTTCTGGCTAACACACTTCACCTTGTGTTAGGATCACAGTCACATACAGCTGTACACAAACACACAGAAAGACACATACACGTATGTACACGCATATAGGCAAATGGCTGAGCATAGACAGAAGGTCTATGGTGACAGAGCAGTGTGTGTGTGTGTGTGCGCGCGTGTGTGTGTGTGTGTGTGTGTGTGTGTGTGTGTGTGTGTGTGTGTGTGTGTGTGTGTGTGTGTGTGTGTGTGTGTGTGTGTGTGTGTGTGTGTGTGTGTGTGTGTGTGTGTGTGTGTGTGTGTGTGTGTGTGTGTGTGTGTGTGTGTGTGTGTGCGTGTGTGTGTGTGTGTGTGTGTGTCGAAGCTCCGATGAGCAACACAGGGGTAGCCTGCAGGCTAGCACATTACTTACGGAGGGAACCCTGACACATACACACACACACCTCAATCTCTCAAGATGAGTAACAGTGGGGTCCGAAATGATCGATACCCTTGATAAAGATGAGCAAAACATTGGGAAGTTATATTATTTTATACTAACTGCTCATCTTTATCAAGGGTGTCGATAATGTTGGACTTCAAACCCTTTGAAAACCTGTGGTTTGAATTGAAGTCCTTAAGAGCAGACTAGGATATCAAGGATCTGGAAAGGTTCTGTATGGAGGAATGGTCTGAGATCCCTCCCAACGTGTTCTCCAACTCATAAAACATTTTAGGAAAAGGCTCAGTGCAGTTATCCTGGCAAGGTGTGGTATTGAAAACAGTGTGAATCTGAGATTTTTTTATTTTTTATACTTGTTAAATAAAATCTCTTTCTCTGAGCAATTGTATTAGTATAAAACAATATAATTTGCCAATTTTTTTAAGCATACAATACAGCGAAGTATTTTAATTATTCATTTTATACAGTAATTTTTGCTCATCTTGGTCAAGGGTGTCAATAATTTCTGACCCCAATGTAGGTCATGGTCATGGATGCAAACTCTACATGTAACAGGATTGGTTATGTTTCCACTTGCCTCTAAAGAAAGGTGTATTTAATGTTCAAGCATTCTTATTGGTTGGTTCAATTCCGATGACAATAAGACGTGTTGTGATTGGCCCCGCTTGCAGATAGGGGGAGATCGCGAACGTCAGGTCTCCCCAGAATGAAAATTTGATACAAGGGGTAGGTCACGTTCTGAATACTGTTTTCTATGTTATATTTTACAATGTGTACGTACAAGTTTGCTGTACATTGCTGATTTATACATGTGTGGGTATATGGTACCTGTTAGGGATTGAGGGGCTTTCTGGGATGTGCTTTGGTATATGATTGCTGTATATAAGTGTGTTAGCTAGCATGCTGGTCACATAAGACCACTGCTAACACAGTTGTTTTCATGCTACAGATTATACCATCGACAGCCATCAACATCATTAAGCCCTGCACAACTAACGTGCTGTTTCCTATTTAACAACAGCAGATAATAAATAATGCTCAACTGGGACCACTGTCTGGGGTGATTTATTTGGACAAAACACAACGCAAGGAGAGTACGATCAACATCTGTTACATACATAGGACACTGAGTTATGTGCACCTTTGCCCAATCTGAAGCTAACTGATAGTGAGGTCTATGGAGAGGGAGGAAAAACACATGAGACAGTGAGGGAGTGTCAAAGCCTGAGGACTAATTAGATAGTCGCTAAACGCTCCATCTGGCCACTACTCTCAGGGTTCAGGAGGTGGTAGAAGAAGGAACGAGGAGGGGGGATAAGAAGGTAGATGTATTCTACCTGGCTGGCAGGGAAAGTGTTCCTATAGTCTCTGTCCTCAACCTATAGGTGAACGGGTCCTATAGTGTGGGTGTCAGGGGAGAGACATTATGACCCTGGTACATCAGGTTTCCACCTGTCAGTCCTGCAGAGGAGAAAGCAGGCAGGGTCATGGTCCCCTTCTCTCTGTCTCTCCCCATCCCTTCTTCCTCTCCCTTCTCACCCTCCTTCCCCGTTCTCTCCTCTCTCCCTCCCTCCCCCTTTCTTCCTCACCCTCCCTCCCCCTTCTTCCTCGCCCTCCCTCCCCCTTCCCTCCTCTCTCCCTTCTCCCTCGCCCTCCCTTCTCCTTCCCTCCCTCCCCCTTCTTCCCTCCATCCCTCCGCCTTTCTTCCTCGCCCTCCCGCCTCCTCTCTCGCCCTCCCTCCCCTTCCCTCCTCTCTCGCCCTCCCTCCCCCTTCCCACCTCTCTCACCCTCCCTCCCCCTTCCCATCTCTCTCGCCCTCCCTGCCCCGTCCCACCTCTCTCGCCCTCCCTCCCCCTTCCCTCCTCTCTCGCCCTCCCTCCCCCTTCTTCCTCTCACGCTCTCTCGCCCCCTCCCCCTTCTTCCTCCCCTGCTCTCTCGCCCCCTCCCCCTTCTTCCTCTCTCGCTCTCTCGCCCCCTCTCCCTTCTTCCTCTCTCACTCTCTCGCCCTCCCTCCCCCTTCCCTCCTCTCTCGCCCTCCCTCCCCCTTCTTCCTCTCACGCTCTCTCGCCCCCTCCCCCTTCTTCCTCCCCTGCTCTCTCGCCCCCTCCCCCTTCTTCCTCTCTAGCTCTCTCGCCCCCTCCCCCTTCTTCCTCTCTCACTCTCTCGCCCCCTTCCCTCCTCTCCAGCCCACCTGCCCCCTTCCCTCCTCTCCTGCCCGCCTGCCCCCTTCCCTCCTCTCCTCTCCCACCCCTCCTCTCCTCTCCCGCCCCTTTCTTCCTCTCTCTTTTGCCCTCCCACTTCCCTCCTCCTTCCCTTCTGCCCTCCCTCAACCCCCTTCTCTCTCGCCCTTCCTCCCTCCCTCACCCCCCCTTCTCTCTTGCCCTCACCCTTCCCTCACCCCCCCCCCCTTCTCTCTTGCCCTCACCCTTCCCTCCTCTCTCGACCGCCCTCCCTTCCCTCCCCTCTCGCCCTCCCTCACCCCCCCTTCTCTCGCGCCCTCCCTCCCTCTCTTCCTTTCAGCCAGAAGTAGCTCAGTGGTGTGAGAGGGATATAAACCTAGCTGAGCCCCAAGTCAGACTCACTAGCTATAAACCCCAGCTCAGCTGCAGACTCACTAGCCTGGCTAAAGTGGATTTGGGAAGAGAATTAGAAACCCTGTTAATCCCCTATTGTCATCGCTCCATAGCACGCTGCACACGGAGGAAAGATAATTACTGTATTTGGAACAGAAAAAAGAGACAATTTGCCACATTTAAATTCAATAATGACTGCTACGTGGTTTCATATCTTTTCTCTGATTAACGATAAAAGTGGGTTCTTTTTTTGCTGTTGAAAGTGGAACCGATGCATACAGGGCTGGTCATTTATTATGTAAGGATCAATCTCATTCCATGGTGGGCCGAGTTTCTTAATTGATAAGCAAAAGCAAAAACCAGCAGACACTCTGGCCTCCATGGAATGAGTTTGACACTGCTGATTTAAGGCATTCCACACACTTATAGTGATACCGAGACATTACTCTTTGAGAAAGTGAAATCATATTCAGAACTACTTGAAAGGCAGGAGTAGGGCTGTTGCGGTGACCGTATTACCACCACACCGGCGGTCGCATGTCATGAAGGCAGTCAAATTTAACGTGACTGTTTAGTCATGGTAATTAGGTTTCTCCAAGCTCTGATGCTGCTGATGGTTACTGCCTGGTACTCAGCACTCTATTGTCCCTCTAATCACTCTGACATCAATGCAAATGAAATCAAAAATCTAATCAAACACTTCATGAGAGCCCATGAGTTCATGTTGCGCAACATTTCTATAGGCTATGTAATTGCACGAGAAAACAGAGTGATGGCCTCTAATAAAAAGAGGAGGATCCCATCAGCTTTCTATAGGCTAGACCTACTATATTTAGTTCGCAACTTTCCTAATATTAAGCAAATGTTAAGCACATTGCTTATCTTTACAACAGGAGTATAGCCTACCTGGCTGGCATGAAAATGAACCACAGGAAAAGCGTCCTCCATTCACTAATTAAAGGGAGTGACAGATATAGGGAAGGTAGTCAAGGAGGTGATGGAGTCCAGGTGAGTCTGATGAGACGCTGGTGCGTGTAACGATGGTGACAGGGGTGCATAATAAATCAGCAGACTGGTGACCTCGAGCACCGGAGGGGGACTATACATGACAATGGTTGTATTAAATTTGGGACCTATCGCATCCACCAACTGTCGCAGAATATGTTTGGAATATTTATTTACTGCACAGAATAGGTCAACTTTTGTACTATGAGTGATAGTAGATTGACATAGGCTAGTGCTTTTGCTGTTCGTTAGGCCTACTCATCTTGTTGGCTGACGAAAAGTAAATGTGGACAGTTCTTCCAATATCTTCAATATGCCCCTCGGAATTGGATAAGGACGCGTGCAGTTGTGTCCCCTGATGTGTCTGTCTTCACTTGTAGCATGCGAGAAAGACCAGATCACGTGATGGAGAGCCATGTGAGTGAAAAGTGTTTCAGAACAGGCAGCACTCAGGGAGAAGGGCTGCAAAAGGAATGGATTTTTTTAGGGTGCATTATTTCCACACAAAGAGGATGCCGCCGGGAAATTTAAAGCATTATCAGGTGCTTCTCAAATTGTGAATGAGAGACTGATGAAGTGTGAACAGTCTGCGCAAAAAACAAAGCAGAGCTCATGCCTTTCAAGTGACTTTTTTCAAATCATCATTAGAGTCGCATCATACAGCCTTACAATGTATTAAAAATCAAAACATATAGCCCAATGTTTGTAGAACAACTAAAGTTACATTATTAACTTTAAATTAAGCATATAGGAGTACCTATTTCGTTGTTAACCGCTCAGCACATGTCCGCACTCCCTCAAATCATTTGGAGAAAATATCCATTATTTTATTCAGCTTTGTTCAATTGTATTCTTCATACTATAAAATAATGCCATGGAATTCAAAGCGAATCTTGTCTGCTAAATGAACTAGTGTAGCCCACAGCCATTTGACATAGCCAGATCAGGACCTAACATAAGGACAACTCGGTATGCTATTCTGTTCTTCTGAAATAGACTACATTTTCTTCATATCATGTTTCTTCAGACCTGTCTAAAATAAGTAATGAATTTATTGTGAAGGTGTCGGCTATATTACATGGATTTATTAGACTTTTTCAAATGTAGACGTTCCAAAGGTCTGCATCAGTGGCTTGTAGGCTATGTGTGGAAGCCAGGAGATGCTAAATGTGTTTTTAAATTAATGGTCAATTACCATGAGACCGACAGTTATTTTCTTGACAATCACCCGGTGACGAAATTTCGTGACCGCCACAGCCCTAGGCAGGAGAAACATCAGTCAACTTTTATACATTTCTAGCCATTGATTCTTCAACACCCGACTTATATAATTGTATTACAACACTCAGCTGGTACCAAAGCTCTGCAGATAATGTCAAATATCTTTGCCGGACATACAGAACCTAGATCTGTTTTAGCATGTGTCCCATCTCCTCTAGGATCTCCAGGCTTTACATTCAGTCCTGATTGGGTCCCATCTACAGCTCTGATTAGCATAGTGTGTTAGACAGGGGGACTCGGGGTCTGTGTGTGTCTCCCTGTTGGTTTTCTCTCTCTCTCTCTCTCTCTCTCTCTCACCTACAGTTGGTCCTACCTACAGCTGTGTCTATTAGCATTGTGTCTTTCTGTCTTTCAGACAAAGACACCAGCCACCGTGAGAGGATGAAAGGAGGCAGCACCAATAATCTTAGATTATCCAGCGCTGACTGAGAATGGAGGGAACGTGACGCGCACACACACACACACACACACACACACACGCACACACACACACACACACACACACACAAGCGTGCCTCCCTGCATCTCCCCTGCTGTTTAGCTGCCAAGCACATGAATGCCAGTCATGCGTGGGGTACGATCAGGGCCTGGGGACATGCTCGTAATCCCCTTCGCCCCAAACCATGTAAATAAAGACAGGGTAACTCTGCTGCCAAGCCTGTGAGGTGTGTGTGTGTGTGTGTGTGTGTGTGTGTGTGTGTGTGTGTGTGTGTGTGTGTGTGTGTGTGTGTGTGTGTGTGTGTGTGTGTGTGTGTGTGTGTGTGTGTGTGAGTGCGTGCGTGCGTGCGTGCGAGTGTAAGAAGGGGGCAGCATTAGGGATAGTGGTCATGCACAGGATGCTACAACAAGATCGTTTGGTTTAATGTCTCCTCCCTCAGGTCTGAATGATAACAGGAACATTAAAACGAAAGGCTGGATTTCTATACTGAGGACTGTTACTGTTCACACTCACGAACGCACACACACACACACACACACACACACACACACACACACACACACACACACGCTCTTCAGGGTGGGGACTACATTGATACTAGTATGACACACACACACACACACACACACACACACACGCTCTTCAGGGTGGGGACTTTACATTGATACTAGTATGACTCGGAGAAAGAGTTGTTATTTGTTGTTGAGGGGTTGTTTTTCCCTCTCAGTCAGCACTGACTGTAATAGCAGGAGAGGGACAAACAGAGAGACAGAAAGGGAGAGGATAGCTGTTAAAGACAGGGACAGACAGACAGACAGCCAGCCAGCCAGCCAGACAGCCAGCCAGCCAGCCAGCCAGCCAGCCAGCCAGACAGACAGACAGACAGACAGACAGACAGACAGACAGACAGACAGACAGACAGACAGACAGACAGACAGACAGACAGACAGACAGACAGACAGACAGACAGACAGACAGACAGACAGACAGACAGACAGACAGACAGACAGACAGACAGACAGACAGACAGACAGACAGGAGCTGTTAGAGACAGGGACAGACAGACAGACAGACAGACAGCGGGGAGCTGTTAGAGACAGGGACAGACAGAGACAGGGACAGGGGGTATTAGTGAGTGTTTGTTTGACATGTTTTCCCCTGTCAGTATGGCTGAGCATCAGCGGAGAGAGTCGAACATAAGAGCCTGGCTGACAGCTCCTCTGATGGCTGCTCTGTCACGTCAGCTGTTCTGTTCTGTTCTCCCCACCAGCAGCAGCAGTGGTGGCATCAGGTCAGCCATGCTAAGAGGGGTGCAGTGGGGGTTTTGGAGGAGGGTCTGTCTGTCTCTGTCTGCCTGCTCTCCTCTATAGCTTGGCCCTAGTCTTGAGACAAAGTTTGCTTCAGTTCTCTCAGGCAAGCTAAACTCCTCTGAACGTAGCCCAAGAATCCTTTCATCCGTCCCTCATCCCCTCCTTCACTCCTTCACTCCATCCCTCCTTCCCCCTTGCCTGTGTGGTTGAGAAGAGACTAGACTCAGAGATAAGTAGTAGTCCATAGGGGCTAGAGAGAGGGCAGTAGCAGTTAGCAGTTGTCAGCAGTAGTAGTCTAGAGGGACTTGGAGAGCAGTAGCAGTAGCAGTGGTCAGCAGTAGTAGTCTGGAGGGACTTGGAGAGCAGTAGCAGTAGCAGTGGTCAGCAGTAGTAGTCTGGAGGGACTCGGAGAGCAGTAGCAGTGGTCAGCAGTAGTAGTCTGGAGGGACTTGGAGAGCAGTAGCAGTAGCAGTGGTCAGCAGTAGTAGTCTGGAGGGACTTGGAGATCAGTAGCAGTGCTCAGCAGTAGTAGTCTGGAGGGACTTGGAGAGCAGTAGCAGTAGCAGTGGTCAGCAGTAGTAGTCTGGAGGGACTTGGAGATCAGTAGCAGTGGTCAGCAGTAGTAGTCTGGAGGGACTTGGAGATCAGTAGCAGTGCTCAGCAGTAGTAGTCTGGAGGGACTTGGAGAGCAGTAGCAGTAGCAGTGGTCAGCAGTAGTAGTCTGGAGGGACTTGGAGATCAGTAGCAGTGGTCAGCAGTAGTAGTCTGGAGGGACTTGGAGAGCAGTAGCAGTGGTCAGCAGTAGTAGTCTGGAGGGACTTGGAGAGCAGTAGCAGTAGCAGTGGTCAGCAGTAGTAGTCTGGAGGGACTTGGAGATCAGTAGCAGTGGTCAGCAGTAGTAGTCTGGAGGGACTTGGAGATCAGTAGCAGTGGTCAGCAGTAGTAGTCTGGAGGGACTTGGAGGGCAGCAGCAGTGTGGCTCTAGCAGCGGTCTGGATCGATGAGGACCAACACAACACTAATGAGCTACTGATCCTAAAGAATCTGGTGTCACACACACAGCTGCAAGAGAGCCTTGTGTGGGAAAGACACCATGCTACCGATCCTCTATCGACTTGTGTTATTCAACTGGTCACACACACACACACACACACACACACACACACACACACACACACACACACACACATACACACACACACACGTGAATCAGAAAGTAGGACTAGGAGTTAGCAACCAGTTTGGTACTCCAGTATCTTTGGGACTGCACGGTCACCACACGGCTACAGCAGCCTACTGAAGACACTTTTTTATTTTTTTTATTTAACTAGGCAAGTCAGTTAAGAACAAATTCTCATTTTCAATGACGGCCTAGGAACAATGGGTTAACTGCCTTGTTCAGGGGCAGAGCGACAGATTTTACCTTGGTCAGCTCAGGGATTCAATCTTGCAACCTTTCAGTTACTAGTCCAACGCTCTAACCACTACGCTACCCAGCAGCAAAGAGATAGAGTATTGAGTCCCAAATGGCACCCTATTCCTTATGTAGTGCACTACTTTTGACCAGGACCCATAGGGCGAGGGTGTAGGGAATATGTGCCATTTGGGACACATCCAGAGAATAGTATCAGAGAGGCTGAGAGCTCTGGATCCCACAGGAGCCTTCTAATGACCTCCTATTGTGACTGAGCTGAGTAATCTAGTAAGGGTGAGACTGACTCAAGGGTGGCACTTGGTCAACTAGAAAAATCACTCAGAGAGATCATTTGTTGACTAAAAGCTTGATGCATTCTTAATAACAACATTATGAAGGTCACAGCACAGGTCAAATACGTTCATACTTGAACTGTGCTTGATTTAGTTGGACCGGAAACATTTCAACAGTGGAATAGTTTCAAGAGGACAAATTCCAAGATAAATAGAGCGTAACTTAAAACTTCTGACTATTATTAAAGTATTTGACAGACGCATTTGCCCATTAGCCCTAGGTCTGTGTCGGTTACATGGACCACTGCTCCACTTCAACTCTGCCTCAGCCTGTGTCCCAAATTACACCCTATTCCCTACATGGGCCCTTGTCGAAAGTAGTGCACTACACAGGGAATAGGGTGCCATTTGGGACGTGACTACAGAGGTGAGAGAGCAAGCACAGAGAACATCAATTACAGAGGTGAATAGCGTATCTATCTATCTGCTGGTTCTCTTCAAGGTCACGCTCCAGGCAGGCTAAAGAAAGACTACTGAGTCTGAAGACCATCCATGATCTCCTCTCATTCATCATCACTAACCCTGAAACAGAGATAAGACAGGCTTTTGGACCAGCCAAACTACACACACACGGACACACACACGGACACACACACACACGGACACACACACACACGGACAGACACACACTCACAAACACACACATTCACACTAATGATGGTTTGATGCAGAGTTGCTGCAGCTGCTCTTTGTCTTGACACCTGGTCTGTGAGAATGAAGTGTAGCTCAACTCTTTCCCATGGCTAACACACAGACACCCCCATTGGTGTTTCTTAAAGCAAGACAGAAGACAGAGGCAGGCAAGGGGCCAGGAGAGAATTACACACACAGACTCACGAACACACACACGCACAATCACACACACAGAGGAAGGAAGGGCCAGAAACGAGAACAGGCTGCAGGTCCTCACTGTGTTTCAAAACTACACACACAGACACAAAAATAGTCACTATCTCACCAGAAATAAAAAACTGGCACCTTATTAAAAAGTCTGCAGGTCGCCTCAACTGCAAATCAACTGAATGAAGGACCCAACCAAGTGACAAATCAAAATGGGTGCTTCCTGCAAAATCATATTCTGACAAATTACTTATGTTTCTAAAACTGTCCACTGCCTTGAGACATAGCACAGCTCCCTACACTAATGAGTGAAGGAGAGTGAGACAAGTAGAATATTCTGGCTTAAACAAGAGCTGCTTCATTGAGGTTTAGCTAGGTTCCAGTCTAACCCCTTTGGGGGGCGGCTCTGCGACAGACTGGAGCTTAGAAGTCTGCAGCTGGAGACAGAGGCTCTTCTGTGTTCATAGAAAACAACAGCCTCCCTGTCCTAACACTGTCACTGTCCCTCATCTCTCCATCTCACTTTCTCTCAGTCCCTCTTTCCTTTTATATCTCCTTCTTTTCCCTAATCTACTGCTCTTTGTCTTCCTCGTACCCCCTCCCTCTCTCCATCTCTGTCTCCATCTCTCTTCCTCCATCCTGTAGACTCTGATAATGAGAGAGTGTACAGTCCCGCTTCCCTGCACTCGTCTCTCAGTTGGAGCGAGGTGCTCCCTCGTTCAGATATAGCTTGTATCCTACCGGGAAACCCCAGCCCTAGCCCCAGCCCTAGCCCCTCACACAGGCAAACACAACTCCACTCGCTGCTAACTCTAGCTCACTGGCCGGGAATAAATCCCGGAGCCGGCGGTCTCGCCTCTGAATGGACCCACACCCTGAAACCAAGTCCAGAACAAAAGCCTGCTACACCAGTCCAACAGCAATGAACCCACAAGTCTACCTTAGTGGATGTGCAGCTATATCCCCCATATACACACACACGCACACCCTCACTATCCCGGGTAACTTCAACTGCCTAACCGGCCTGAAAGAGCTGGGGTCCCTCTTCCCAGATCAGCTACCCCCTCCCCACTACAGGAATTTCACATGCCAGTGATTTTGTTTTTCATAGGGTTGAAGGCGATTGCTCAGAATAGCATTTTCCTCACAAGCATATTTGACATGTCAACATCATTATTGCCGGCTGTCAGAGTGTGAGGGTGTCAAGGGTGCCTTCGGACCTATTCATTAAAACCCTTCAGCGTTATCTTGCAAAGTCTGAGAAGAAAAAAGAACTCTGGATTTTACATTCACATCCTAGCCAGGCTTAAAATCAGTCCCCAAACAAACAGAATAAAGCTCCGTCTAACACCTTCGGTAAATCTCTCTCTAACACTGTTGACCAATTATACCCTCAACTTTATTCATGCCTCTGGCTAGGTCAATCCACACACATTTTCTCTCAAAAACACACACACACGTACACACGCACACACGCACACACACACTTCAAAGTTGCTTTGGTGTCCACCTTGCCTGCATCAATCATCCTTTCAAGCCCACTCCAGCAGTTCTCCCTAAGCCCTATCGGTGTCTGATGCAGCGCCATCAGAGAGAGGGTTCCATTGCCCTCTAGCCTTCCCTTGCCAGAGCCCCATGTAGTGTCCCAGCCCCTCCCTGTATCCAAAAGTCAGCTGGAGGTCACTCCTGAATCAGGGTTCCTCCACACTGGGAGAGCCCCGGCCCCACAGCCCCAGAGCCCCAGTAGTCCCATCCCATTCCCCCATGTACCCTTTCCAGAACCCCAGCCTCTATCTATATCTCAACCCCAGTGCCCTTAAGGCGTCAGAATGCTTAAGTTTGGCTGGGGGGGGGGGGGGGTGTAAGAGTGCAACAGCATGAACTGTTAACATGTCTGTGTACTTTCTCATCATCTATTCTATCTCAGTGAGTTGATGTGGTGTGGTAAAGTTAGTTCCAGGCTGTATTCTATTCTATCTAAGTGAGGTGCTGTGGTGTGGTAACTTTAATTCCAGACTGTATTCTATTCTATCTTAGTGAGGTGCTGTGGTAACTTTAGATCCAGGCTGTATTCCATTCTATCTTAGTGAGGTGCTGTGGTAACTTTAGTTCCAGACTGTATTCTATTCTATCTTAGTGAGGTGCTGTGGTAACTTTAGATCCAGGCTGTATTCCATTCTATCTTAGTGAGGTTCTGTGGTAACTTTAGTTCCAAGCTGTATTCTATTCTATCTTAGTGAGGTGCTGTGGTGTGGTAAAGTTAGTTCCAGATTGTATTCTATTGTATCTCAGTGAGGTGCTGTGCTGTGGTAACTTTAGCTCCAGACTGTATTCTATTCTATCTTAGTGAGGTGCTGTGGTAACTTTAGATCCAGGCTGTATTCCATTCTATCTTAGTGAGGTGCTGTGGTAACTTTAGTTCCAAGCTGTATTCTATTCTATCTTAGTGAGGTGCTGTGGTGTGGTAAAGTTAGTTCCAGATTGTATTCTATTGTATCTCAGTGAGGTGCTGTGCTGTGGTAACTTTAGTTCCAGACTGTATTATATTCTATCTTAGTGAGGTGCAGTGCTAACTTTAGTTCCAGCCTGTATTCTATTCTATCTTAGTGAGGTGCTGTGGTAACTTTAGTTCCAGGCTGTATTCTATTCTATCTCAGTGAGGTGCTGTGGTAACTTTAGTTCCAGGCTGTATTATATTCTATTTTAGTGAGGTGCTGTGGTAACTTTAGTTCCAGCCTGTATTCTATTCTATCTTAGTGAGGTGCAGTGGTAACTTCAGATCCAGGCTGTATTCTATTCTATTTTAGTGAGGTGGTGTGGTAACTTTAGTTCCAGCCTGTATTCTATTCTATCTTAGTGAGGTGCTGTGGTAACTTTAGTTCCAGACTGTATTCTATTCTATCTTAGTGAGGTGCTGTGGTAACTTTAGTTCCAGACTGTATTATATTCTATCTTAGTGAGGTGCTGTGGTAACTTTAGTTGCAGCCTGTATTCTATTCTATTTTAGTGAGGTGCAGTGGTAACTTTAATTCCAGACTGTATTCTATTCTATCTTAGTGAGGTACAGTGGTAACTTCAGATCCAGTCTGTATTCTATTCTTTTTTAGTGAGGTGGTGTGGTAACTTTAGTTCCAGCCTGTATTCTATTCTATCTTAGTGAGGTGCTGTGGTGTGGTAACTTTAGTTCCAGACTGTATTCTATTCTATCTTAGTGAGTTGCTGTGGTAACTTTAGATCCAGGCTGTATTCCATTCTATCTTAGTGAGGTGCTGTGGTAACTTTAGTTCCAAGCTGTATTCTATTCTATCTTAGTGAGGTGCTGTGGTGTGGTAAAGTTAGTTCCAGATTGTATTCTATTGTATCTCAGTGAGGTGCTGTGCTGTGGTAACTTTAGTTCCAGACTATATTCTATTCTATCTTAGTGAGGTGCTGTGGTAACTTTAGTTCCAGGCTGTATTCTATTCTATCTTAGTGAGGTGCTGTGGTGTTGTAACTTTAGTTCCAGACTGTATTCTATTCTATCTGAAGTGAGGTGCTGTGGTAACTTTAGTTCCAGGCTGTATTCTATTCTATCGTAGTGAGGTGCTGTGGTAACTTTAGTTCCAGGCTGTATTCTATTCTATCTTAGTGAGGTGCTGTGGTAACTTTAGTTCCAGGCTGTATTCTATTCTATCTTAATGAGGTGATGTGGTAACTTCAGATCCAGGCTGTATTATATTCTATTTTAGTGAGGTGCTGTGGTAACTTTAGTTCCAGCCTGTATTCTATTCTATCTTCGTGAGGTGCAGTGGTAACTTCAGATCCAGGCTGTACTCTATTCTATTTTAGTGAGGTGGTGTGGTAACTTTAGTTCCAGCCTGTATTCTATTCTATCTTAGTGAGGTGCTGTGGTGTGGTAAAGTTAGTTCCAGATTGTATTCTATTGTATCTTAGTGAGGTGCAGTGGTAACTTCAGATCCAGTCTGTATTCTATTCTTTTTTAGTGAGGTGGTGTGGTAACTTTAGTTCCAGCCTGTATTATATTCCATCTTAGTGAGGTGCTGTGGTGTGGTAACTTTAGTTCCAGACTGTATTCTATACTATCTTAGTGAGGTGCTGTGGTAACTTTAGATCCAGGCTGTATTCCATTCTATCTTAGTGAGGTGCTGTGGTAACTTTAGTTCCAAGCTGTATTCTATTCTATCTTAGTGAGGTGCTGTGGTGTGGTAAAGTTAGTTCCAGATTGTATTCTATTGTATCTTAGTGAGGTGCAGTGGTAACTTCAGATCCAGTCTGTATTCTATTCTTTTTTAGTGAGGTGGTGTGGTAACTTTAGTTCCAGCCTGTATTATATTCTATCTTAGTGAGGTGCTGTGGTGTGGTAACTTTAGTTCCAGACTGTATTCTATTCTATCTTAGTGAGGTGATGTGGTAACTTTAGTTCCAGACTGTATTCTATTATATCTTAGTGAGGTGCTGTGGTAAAGTTAGTTCCAGGCTGTATTCTATTCTATCTTAGTGAGGTGCTGTGGTAACTTTAGATCCAGGCTGTATTCCATTCTATCTTAGTGAGGTGCTGTGGTAACTTTAGTTCCAAGCTGTATTCTATTCTATCTTAGTGAGGTGCTGTGGTGTGGTAAAGTTAGTTCCAGATTGTATTCTATTGTATCTTAGTGAGGTGCAGTGGTAACTTCAGATCCAGTCTGTATTCTATTCTTTTTTAGTGAGGTGGTGTGGTAACTTTAGTTCCAGCCTGTATTATATTCTATCTTAGTGAGGTGCTGTGGTGTGGTAACTTTAGTTCCAGACTGTATTCTATTCTATCTTAGTGAGGTGATGTGGTAACTTTAGTTCCAGACTGTATTCTATTATATCTTAGTGAGGTGCTGTGGTAAAGTTAGTTCCAGGCTGTATTCTATTCTATCTTAGTGAGGTGCTGTGGTAACTTTAGTTCCAGGCAGTATTCTATTCTATCTTAGTGAGGTGCTGTTGTAACTTTAGTTCCAGGCTGTATTCTATTCTATCTTAGTGAGGTGCTGTGGTGTGGTAACTTTAGTTCCAGGCTGTATTCTATTCTATCTTAGTGAGGTGCTGTGATGTGGTAACTTTAGTTCCAGACTGTATTCTATTCTATCACAGTGAGGTACTGTAGTAACTTTAGTTCCGGACCGTATTCTATTCTATCATAGAGTGGTACTGTGGTGTGTTAACTTTAGTTCCAGACTGTATTCTATTCTATCTTAGTGAGGTGCTGTGATGTGGTAACTTTAGTTCCAGACTGTATTCTATTCTATCACAGTGAGGTACTGTAGTAACTTTAGTTCCGGACCGTATTCTATTCTATCTTAGAGTGGTACTGTGGTGTGTTAACTTTAGTTCCAGACTGTATTCTATTCTATCTTAGTGAGGTGCTGTGGTGTTGTAACTTTAGTTCCAGACTGTATTCTATTCTATCTGAAGTGAGGTGCTGTGGTAACTTTAGTTCCAGGCTGTATTCTATTCTATCGTAGTGAGGTGCTGTGGTAACTTTAGTTCCAGGCTGTATTCTATTCTATCTTAGTGAGGTGCTGTGGTAACTTTAGTTCCAGGCTGTATTCTATTCTATCTTAATGAGGTGATGTGGTAACTTCAGATCCAGGCTGTATTATATTCTATTTTAGTGAGGTGCTGTGGTGTGGTAAAGTTAGTTCCAGATTGTATTCTATTGTATCTTAGTGAGGTGCAGTGGTAACTTCAGATCCAGTCTGTATTCTATTCTTTTTTAGTGAGGTGCTGTGGTAACTTTAGTTCCAGACTGTATTCTATACTATCTTAGTGAGGTGCTGTGGTAACTTTAGATCCAGGCTGTATTCCATTCTATCTTAGTGAGGTGCTGTGGTAACTTTAGTTCCAAGCTGTATTCTATTCTATCTTAGTGAGGTGCTGTGGTGTGGTAAAGTTAGTTCCAGATTGTATTCTATTGTATCTTAGTGAGGTGCAGTGGTAACTTCAGATCCAGTCTGTATTCTATTCTTTTTTAGTGAGGTGGTGTGGTAACTTTAGTTCCAGCCTGTATTATATTCTATCTTAGTGAGGTGCTGTGGTGTGGTAACTTTAGTTCCAGACTGTATTCTATTCTATCTTAGTGAGGTGATGTGGTAACTTTAGTTCCAGACTGTATTCTATTATATCTTAGTGAGGTGCTGTGGTAAAGTTAGTTCCAGGCTGTATTCTATTCTATCTTAGTGAGGTGCTGTGGTAACTTTAGTTCCAGGCAGTATTCTATTCTATCTTAGTGAGGTGCTGTTGTAACTTTAGTTCCAGGCTGTATTCTATTCTATCTTAGTGAGGTGCTGTGGTGTGGTAACTTTAGTTCCAGGCTGTATTCTATTCTATCTTAGTGAGGTGCTGTGATGTGGTAACTTTAGTTCCAGACTGTATTCTATTCTATCACAGTGAGGTACTGTAGTAACTTTAGTTCCGGACCGTATTCTATTCTATCTTAGAGTGGTACTGTGGTGTGTTAACTTTAGTTCCAGACTGTATTCTATTCTATCTTAGTGAGGTGCTGTGGTGTTGTAACTTTAGTTCCAGACTGTATTCTATTCTATCTGAAGTGAGGTGCTGTGGTAACTTTAGTTCCAGGCTGTATTCTATTCTTTTTTAGTGAGGTGGTGTGGTAACTTTAGTTCCAGCCTGTATTCTATTCTATCTTAGTGAGGTGCAGTGGTAACTTTAGTTCCAGGCTGTATTCTATTCTATCGTAGTGAGGTGCTGTGGTAACTTTAGTTCCAGGCTGTATTCTATTCTATCTTGGTGAGGTGCTGTGGTAACTTTAGTTCCAGGCTGTATTCTATTCTATCTTAATGAGGTGATGTGGTAACTTCAGATCCAGGCTGTATTATATTCTATTTTAGTGAGGTGCTGTGGTGTGGTAAAGTTAGTTCCAGATTGTATTCTATTGTATCTTAGTGAGGTGCAGTGGTAACTTCAGATCCAGTCTGTATTCTATTCTTTTTTAGTGAGGTGGTGTGGTAACTTTAGTTCCAGCCTGTATTCTATTCTATCTTAGTGAGGTGCAGTGGTAACTTTAGTTCCAGGCTGTATTCTATTCTATCTTAGTGAGGTGCTGTGGTGTGGGAACTTTAGTTCCAGACTGTATTCTATTCTATTTTAGTGAGGTGCTGTGGTAACTTTAGTTCCAGACTGTATTCTATTCTATCTTAGTGAGGTGCTGTGGTAACTTTAGTTCCAGCCTGTATTATATTCTATCTTAGTGAGGTGCTGTGGTAACTTTAGTTCCAGCCTGTATTATATTCTATCTTAGTGAGGTGCTGTGGTAACTTTAGTTGCAGCCTGTATTCTATTCTATTTTAGTGAGGTGCAGTGGTAACTTTAATTCCAGCCTGTATTCTATTCTATCTTAGTGAGGTGCTGTGGTGTGGTAAAGTTAGTTCCAGACTGTATTCTATTCTATCTTAGTGAGGTGCTGTGGTGTGGTAACTTTAGTTCCAGGCTGTATTCTATTCTATCGTAGTGAGGTGCTGTGGTAACTTTAGTTCCAGCCTGTATTCTATTCTATCTTAGTGAGGTGCTGTGGTAACTTTAGTTGCAGCCTGTATTCTATTATATTTTAGTGAGGTGCAGTGGTAACTTCAGATCCAGTCTGTATTCTATTCTTTTTAGTGAGGTGGTGTGGTAACTTTAGTTCCAGCCTGTATTCTATTCTATCTTAGTGAGGTGCTGTGGTGTGGTAACTTTAGTTCCAGACTGTTTTATATTCTATCTTAGTGAGGTGCTGTGGTGTGGTAACTTTAGTTCCAGACTGTATTCTATTCTATCTTAATGATGTGATGTGGTAACTTCAGATCCAGGCTGTATTATATTCTATTTTAGTGAGGTGCTGTGGTGTGGTAAAGTTAGTTCCAGATTGTATTCTATTGTATCTTAGTGAGGTGCAGTGGTAACTTCAGATCCAGTCTGTATTCTATTCTTTTTTAGTGAGGTGGTGTGGTAACTTTAGTTCCAGCCTGTATTCTATTCTATCTTAGTGAGGTGCAGTGGTAACTTTAGTTCCAGGCTGTATTCTATTCTATCTTAGTGAGGTGCTGTGGTGTGGGAACTTTAGTTCCAGACTGTATTCTATTCTATTTTAGTGAGGTGCTGTGGTAACTTTAGTTCCAGACTGTATTCTATTCTATCTTAGTGAGGTGCTGTGGTAACTTTAGTTCCAGCCTGTATTATATTCTATCTTAGTGAGGTGCTGTGATAACTTTAGTTCCGGACCGTATTCTATTCTATCTTAGAGTGGTACTGTGGTGTGTTAACTTTAGTTCCAGACTGTATTCTATTCTATCTTAGTGAGGTGCTGTGGTGTTGTAACTTTAGTTCCAGACTGTATTCTATTCTATCTGAAGTGAGGTGCTGTGGTAACTTTAGTTCCAGGCTGTATTCTATTCTATCGTAGTGAGGTGCTGTGGTAACTTTAGTTCCAGGCTGTATTCTATTCTATCTTAGTGAGGTGCTGTGGTAACTTTAGTTCCAGGCTGTATTCTATTCTATCTTAGTGAGGTGCTGTGATGTGGTAACTTTAGTTCCGGACCGTATTCTATTCTATCTTAGAGTGGTACTGTGGTGTGTTAACTTTAGTTCCAGACTGTATTCTATTCTATCTTAGTGAGGTGCTGTGGTGTTGTAACTTTAGTTCCAGACTGTATTCTATTCTATCTGAAGTGAGGTGCTGTGGTAACTTTAGTTCCAGGCTGTATTCTATTCTATCGTAGTGAGGTGCTGTGGTAACTTTAGTTCCAGGCTGTATTCTATTCTATCTTAGTGAGGTGCTGTGGTAACTTTAGTTCCAGGCTGTATTCTATTCTATCTTAGTGAGGTGCTGTGGTAACTTTAGTTCCAGCCTGTATTATATTCTATCTTAGTGAGGTGCTGTGATGTGGTAACTTTAGTTCCAGACTGTATTCTATTCTATCACAGTGAGGTACTGTAGTAACTTTAGTTCCGGACCGTATTCTATTCTATCTTAGAGTGGTACTGTGGTGTGTTAACTTTAGTTCCAGACTGTATTCTATTCTATCGTAGTGAGGTGCTGTGGTAACTTTAGTTCCAGGCTGTATTCTATTCTATCTTAGTGAGGTGCTGTGGTAACTTTAGTTCCAGGCTGTATTCTATTCTATCTTAATGAGGTGATGTGGTAACTTCAGATCCAGGCTGTATTATATTCTATTTTAGTGAGGTGCTGTGGTGTGGTAAAGTTAGTTCCAGATTGTATTCTACTGTATCTTAGTGAGGTGCAGTGGTAACTTCAGATCCAGTCTGTATTCTATTCTTTTTTAGTGAGGTGGTGTGGTAACTTTAGTTCCAGCCTGTATTCTATTCTATCTTAGTGAGGTGCAGTGGTAACTTTAGTTCCAGGCTGTATTCTATTCTATCGTAGTGAGGTGCTGTGGTAACTTTAGTTCCAGGCTGTATTCTATTCTATCTTGGTGAGGTGCTGTGGTAACTTTAGTTCCAGGCTGTATTCTATTCTATCTTAATGAGGTGATGTGGTAACTTCAGATCCAGGCTGTATTATATTCTATTTTAGTGAGGTGCTGTGGTGTGGTAAAGTTAGTTCCAGATTGTATTCTATTGTATCTTAGTGAGGTGCAGTGGTAACTTCAGATCCAGTCTGTATTCTATTCTTTTTTAGTGAGGTGGTGTGGTAACTTTAGTTGCAGCCTGGATTCTATTCTATTTTAGTGAGGTGCAGTGGTAACTTTAATTCCAGCCTGTATTCTATTCTATCTTAGTGAGGTGCTGTGGTGTGGTAAAGTTAGTTCCAGACTGTATTCTATTCTATCTTAGTGAGGTGCTGTGGTGTGGTAACTTTAGTTCCAGGCTGTATTCTATTCTATCGTAGTGAGGTGCTGTGGTAACTTTAGTTCCAGCCTGTATTCTATTCTATCTTAGTGAGGTGCTGTGGTAACTTTAGTTGCAGCCTGTATTCTATTATATTTTAGTGAGGTGCAGTGGTAACTTCAGATCCAGTCTGTATTCTATTCTTTTTTAGTGAGGTGGTGTGGTAACTTTAGTTCCAGCCTGTATTCTATTCTATCTTAGTGAGGTGCTGTGGTGTGGTAACTTTAGTTCCAGACTGTATTATATTCTATCTTAGTGAGGTGCTGTGGTGTGGTAACTTTAGTTCCAGACTGTATTCTATTCTATCTTAATGAGGTGATGTGGTAACTTCAGATCCAGGCTGTATTATATTCTATTTTAGTGAGGTGCTGTGGTGTGGTAAAGTTAGTTCCAGATTGTATTCTATTGTATCTTAGTGAGGTGCAGTGGTAACTTCAGATCCAGTCTGTATTCTATTCTTTTTTAGTGAGGTGGTGTGGTAACTTTAGTTCCAGCCTGTATTCTATTCTATCTTAGTGAGGTGCAGTGGTAACTTTAGTTCCAGGCTGTATTCTATTCTATCTTAGTGAGGTGCTGTGGTGTGGGAACTTTAGTTCCAGACTGTATTCTATTCTATCTTAGTGAGGTGCTGTGGTAACTTTAGTTCCAGACTGTATTCTATTCTATCTTAGTGAGGTGCTGTGGTAACTTTAGTTCCAGCCTGTATTATATTCTATCTTAGTGAGGTGCTGTGATGTGGTAACTTTAGTTCCGGACCGTATTCTATTCTATCTTAGAGTGGTACTGTGGTGTGTTAACTTTAGTTCCAGACTGTATTCTATTCTATCTTAGTGAGGTGCTGTGGTGTTGTAACTTTAGTTCCAGACTGTATTCTATTCTATCTGAAGTGAGGTGCTGTGGTAACTTTAGTTCCAGGCTGTATTCTATTCTATCGTAGTGAGGTGCTGTGGTAACTTTAGTTCCAGGCTGTATTCTATTCTATCTTAGTGAGGTGCTGTGGTAACTTTAGTTCCAGGCTGTATTCTATTCTATCTTAGTGAGGTGCTGTGGTAACTTTAGTTCCAGCCTGTATTATATTCTATCTTAGTGAGGTGCTGTGATGTGGTAACTTTAGTTCCAGACTGTATTCTATTCTATCACAGTGAGGTACTGTAGTAACTTTAGTTCCGGACCGTATTCTATTCTATCTTAGAGTGGTACTGTGGTGTGTTAACTTTAGTTCCAGACTGTATTCTATTCTATCTTAGTGAGGTGCTGTGGTAACTTTAGTTCCAGGCTGTATTCTATTCTATCTTAGTGAGGTGCTGTGGTAACTTTAGTTCCAGGCTGTATTCTATTCTATCTTAATGAGGTGATGTGGTAACTTCAGATCCAGGCTGTATTATATTCTATTTTAGTGAGGTGCTGTGGTGTGGTAAAGTTAGTTCCAGATTGTATTCTATTGTATCTTAGTGAGGTGCAGTGGTAACTTAAAATCCAGTCTGTATTCTATTCTTTTTTAGTGAGGTGGTGTGGTAACTTTAGTTCCAGCCTGTATTCTATTCTATCTTAGTGAGGTGCAGTGGTAACTTTAGTTCCAGGCTGTATTCTATTCTATCGTAGTGAGGTGCTGTGGTAACTTTAGTTCCAGGCTGTATTCTATTCTATCTTAGTGAGGTGCTGTGGTAACTTTAGTTCCAGGCTGTATTCTATTCTATCTTAATGAGGTGATGTGGTAACTTCAGATCCAGGCTGTATTATATTCTATTTTAGTGAGGTGCTGTGGTGTGGTAAAGTTAGTTCCAGATTGTATTCTATTGTATCTTAGTGAGGTGCAGTGGTAACTTCAGATCCAGTCTGTATTCTATTCTTTTTTAGTGAGGTGGTGTGGTAACTTTAGTTCCAGCCTGTATTCTATTCTATCTTAGTGAGGTGCAGTGGTAACTTTAGTTCCAGGCTGTATTCTATTCTATCTTAGTGAGGTGCTGTGGTGTGGGAACTTTAGTTCCAGACTGTATTCTATTCTATTTTAGTGAGGTGCTGTGGTAACTTTAGTTCCAGACTGTATTCTATTCTATCTTAGTGAGGTGCTGTGGTAACTTTAGTTCCAGCCTATATTATATTCTATCTTAGTGAGGTGCTGTGGTAACTTTAGTTCCAGCCTGTATTATATTCTATCTTAGTGAGGTGCTGTGGTAACTTTAGTTGCAGCCTGTATTCTATTCTATTTTAGTGAGGTGCAGTGGTAACTTTAATTCCAGCCTGTATTCTATTCTATCTTAGTGAGGTGCTGTGGTGTGGTAAAGTTAGTTCCAGACTGTATTCTATTCTATCTTAGTGAGGTGCTGTGGTGTGGTAACTTTAGTTCCAGGCTGTATTCTATTCTATCGTAGTGAGGTGCTGT
Organism: Salmo trutta; assembly: GCF_901001165.1. Classification (NCBI taxonomy): domain Eukaryota; kingdom Metazoa; phylum Chordata; class Actinopteri; order Salmoniformes; family Salmonidae; genus Salmo; species Salmo trutta. The sequence goes on along the minus strand of NC_042992.1, from coordinate 24,671,053 downwards.
GGTAACTTTAGTTCCAGCCTGTATTCTATTCTATCTTAGTGAGGTGCTGTGGTAACTTTAGTTGCAGCCTGTATTCTATTACATTTTAGTGAGGTGCAGTGGTAACTTCAGATCCAGTCTGTATTCTATTCTTGTTTAGTGAGGTGGTGTGGTAACTTTAGTTCCAGCCTGTATTCTATTCTATCTTAGTGAGGTGCTGTGGTGTGGTAACTTTAGTTCCAGACTGTATTATATTCTATCTTAGTGAGGTGCTGTGGTGTGGTAACTTTAGTTCCAGACTGTATTCTATTCTATCTTAATGAGGTGATGTGGTAACTTCAGATCCAGGCTGTATTATATTCTATTTTAGTGAGGTGCTGTGGTGTGGTAAAGTTAGTTCCAGATTGTATTCTATTGTATCTTAGTGAGGTGCAGTGGTAACTTCAGATCCAGTCTGTATTCTATTCTTTTTTAGTGAGGTGGTGTGGTAACTTTAGTTCCAGCCTGTATTCTATTCTATCTTAGTGAGGTGCAGTGGTAACTTTAGTTCCAGGCTGTATTCTATTCTATCTTAGTGAGGTGCTGTGGTGTGGGAACTTTAGTTCCAGACTGTATTCTATTCTATTTTAGTGAGGTGCTGTGGTAACTTTAGTTCCAGACTGTATTCTATTCTATCTTAGTGAGGTGCTGTGGTAACTTTAGTTCCAGCCTGTATTATATTCTATCTTAGTGAGGTGCTGTGGTAACTTTAGTTCCAGCCTGTATTATATTCTATCTTAGTGAGGTGCTGTGGTAACTTTAGTTGCAGCCTGTATTCTATTCTATTTTAGTGAGGTGCAGTGGTAACTTTAATTCCAGCCTGTATTCTATTCTATCTTAGTGAGGTGCTGTGGTGTGGTAAAGTTAGTTCCAGACTGTATTCTATTCTATCTTAGTGAGGTGCTGTGGTGTGGTAACTTTAGTTCCAGGCTGTATTCTATTCTATCGTAGTGAGGTGCTGTGGTAACTTTAGTTCCAGCCTGTATTCTATTCTATCTTAGTGAGGTGCTGTGGTAACTTTAGTTGCAGCCTGTATTCTATTATATTTTAGTGAGGTGCAGTGGTAACTTCAGATCCAGTCTGTATTCTATTCTTGTTTAGTGAGGTGGTGTGGTAACTTTAGTTCCAGCCTGTATTCTATTCTATCTTAGTGAGGTGCTGTGGTGTGGTAACTTTAGTTCCAGACTGTATTATATTCTATCTTAGTGAGGTGCTGTGGTGTGGTAACTTTAGTTCCAGACTGTATTCTATTCTATCTTAATGAGGTGATGTGGTAACTTCAGATCCAGGCTGTATTATATTCTATTTTAGTGAGGTGCTGTGGTGTGGTAAAGTTAGTTCCAGATTGTATTCTATTGTATCTTAGTGAGGTGCAGTGGTAACTTCAGATCCAGTCTGTATTCTATTCTTTTTTAGTGAGGTGGTGTGGTAACTTTAGTTCCAGCCTGTATTCTATTCTATCTTAGTGAGGTGCAGTGGTAACTTTAGTTCCAGGCTGTATTCTATTCTATCTTAGTGAGGTGCTGTGGTGTGGGAACTTTAGTTCCAGACTGTATTCTATTCTATTTTAGTGAGGTGCTGTGGTAACTTTAGTTCCAGACTGTATTCTATTCTATCTTAGTGAGGTGCTGTGGTAACTTTAGTTCCAGCCTGTATTATATTCTATCTTAGTGAGGTGCTGTGGTAACTTTAGTTCCAGCCTGTATTATATTCTATCTTAGTGAGGTGCTGTGGTAACTTTAGTTGCAGCCTGTATTCTATTCTATTTTAGTGAGGTGCAGTGGTAACTTTAATTCCAGCCTGTATTCTATTCTATCTTAGTGAGGTGCTGTGGTGTGGTAAAGTTAGTTCCAGACTGTATTCTATTCTATCTTAGTGAGGTGCTGTGGTGTGGTAACTTTAGTTCCAGGCTGTATTCTATTCTATCTTAGTGAGGTGCTGTGGTAACTTTAGTTCCAGCCTGTATTCTATTCTATCTTAGTGAGGTGCTGTGGTAACTTTAGTTGCAGCCTGTATTCTATTATATTTTAGTGAGGTGCAGTGGTAACTTCAGATCCAGTCTGTATTCTATTCTTTTTTAGTGAGGTGGTGTGGTAACTTTAGTTCCAGCCTGTATTCTATTCTATCTTAGTGAGGTGCTGTGGTGTGGTAACTTTAGTTCCAGACTGTATTATATTCTATCTTAGTGAGGTGCTGTGGTGTGGTAACTTTAGTTCCAGACTGTATTCTATTCTATCTTAGTGAGGTGATGTGGTAACTTTAGTTCCGGACCGTATTCTATTCTATCTTAGTGAGGTGCTGTGGTGTGGTAACTTTAGTTCCAGGCTGTATTCTATTCTATCTTAGTGAGGTGCTGTGATGTGGTAACTTTAGTTCCAGACTGTATTCTATTCTATCACAGTGAGGTACTGTAGTAACTTTAGTTCCGGACCGTATTCTATTCTATCTTAGAGTGGTACTGTGGTGTGTTAACTTTAGTTCCAGGCTGTATTCTATTCTATCTTAGTGAGGTGCTGTGATGTGGTAACTTTAGTTCCAGACTGTATTCTATTCTATCACAGTGAGGTACTGTAGTAACTTTAGTTCCGGACCGTATTCTATTCTATCTTAGAGTGGTACTGTGGTGTGTTAACTTTAGTTCCAGACTGTATTCTATTCTATCTGAAGTGAGGTGCTGTGGTAACTTTAGTTGCAGCCTGTATTCTATTCTATTTTAGTGAGGTGCAGTGGTAACTTTAATTCCAGACTGTATTCTATTCTATCTTAGTGAGGTGCTGTGGTAACTTTAGTTCCAGCCTGTATTATATTCTATCTTAGTGAGGTGCTGTGGTAACTTTAGTTGCAGCCTGTATTCTATTCTATTTTAGTGAGGTGCAGTGGTAACTTTAATTCCAGACTGTATTCTATTCTATCGTAGTGAGGTGCAGTGGTAACTTTAGTTCCAGGCTGTATTCTATTCTATCTTAGTGAGGTGCTGTGGTGTGGTAACTTTAGTTCCAGCCTGTATTCTATTCTATCTTAGTGAGGTGCTGTGGTGTGGTAACTTTAGTTCCAGACTGTATTCTATTCTATCTTAGCGAGGTGCTGTGGTAACTTTAGTTCCAGACTGTATTCTATTCTATCTTAGTGAGGTGCTGTGGTAACTTTAGTTCCAGGCTGTATTCTATTCTATCTTAGTGAGGTGCTGTGGTAACTTTAGTTCCAGGCTGTATTCTATTCTATCTTAATGAGGTGATGTGGTAACTTCAGATCCAGGCTGTATTATATTCTATTTTAGTGAGGTGCTGTGGTAACTTTAGTTCCAGCCTGTATTCTATTCTATCTTCGTGAGGTGCAGTGGTAACTTCAGATCCAGGCTGTACTCTATTCTATTTTAGTGAGGTGGTGTGGTAACTTTAGTTCCAGCCTGTATTCTATTCTATCTTAGTGAGGTGCTGTGGTAACTTTAGTTCCAGACTGTATTCTATTCTATCTTAGTGAGGTGCTGTGGTAACTTCAGATCCAGGCTGTATTCTATTCTATTTTAGTGAGGTGGTGTGGTAACTTTAGTTCCAGCCTGTATTCTATTCTATCTTAGTGAGGTGCTGTGGTAACTTTAGTTCCAGACTGTATTCTATTCTATCTTAGTGAGGTGCTGTGGTAACTTTAGTTCCAGACTGTATTATATTCTATCTTAGTGAGGTGCTGTGGTAACTTTAGTTGCAGCCTGTATTCTATTCTATTTTAGTGAGGTGCAGTGGTAACTTTAATTCCAGACTGTATTCTATTCTATCTTAGTGAGGTACAGTGGTAACTTCAGATCCAGTCTGTATTCTATTCTTTTTTAGTGAGGTGGTGTGGTAACTTTAGTTCCAGCCTGTATTCTATTCTATCTTAGTGAGGTGCAGTGGTAACTTTAGTTCCAGGCTGTATTCTATTCTATCTTAGTGAGGTGCTGTGGTAACTTTAGTTCCAGCCTGTATTCTATTCTATCTTAGTGAGGTGCTGTGGTGTGGTAACTTTAGTTCCAGACTGTATTCTATTCTATCTTAGTGAGTTGCTGTGGTAACTTTAGATCCAGGCTGTATTCCATTCTATCTTAGTGAGGTGCTGTGGTAACTTTAGTTCCAAGCTGTATTCTATTCTATCTTAGTGAGGTGCTGTGGTGTGGTAAAGTTAGTTCCAGATTGTATTCTATTGTATCTCAGTGAGGTGCTGTGCTGTGGTAACTTTAGTTCCAGACTGTATTCTATTCTATCTTAGTGAGGTGCTGTGGTAACTTTAGTTCCAGGCTGTATTCTATTCTATCTTAGTGAGGTGCTGTGGTAACTTTAGTTCCAGGCTGTATTCTATTCTATCTTAATGAGGTGATGTGGTAACTTCAGATCCAGGCTGTATTATATTCTATTTTAGTGAGGTGCTGTGGTAACTTTAGTTCCAGCCTGTATTCTATTCTATCTTCGTGAGGTGCAGTGGTAACTTCAGATCCAGGCTGTACTCTATTCTATTTTAGTGAGGTGGTGTGGTAACTTTAGTTCCAGCCTGTATTCTATTCTATCTTAGTGAGGTGCTGTGGTAACTTTAGTTCCAGACTGTATTCTATTCTATCTTAGTGAGGTGCTGTGGTAACTTTAGGTCCAGCCTGTATTCCATTCTATCTTAGTGAGGTGCTGTGGTAACTTTAGTTCCAGACTGTATTCTATACTATCTTAGTGAGGTGCTGTGGTAACTTTAGATCCAGGCTGTATTCCATTCTATCTTAGTGAGGTGCTGTGGTAACTTTAGTTCCAAGCTGTATTCTATTCTATCTTAGTGAGGTGCTGTGGTGTGGTAAAGTTAGTTCCAGACTGTATTCTATTCTATCTTAGTGAGGTGCTGTGGTGTGGTAAAGTTAGTTCCAGATTGTATTCTATTGTATCTTAGTGAGGTGCAGTGGTAACTTCAGATCCAGTCTGTATTCTATTCTTTTTTAGTGAGGTGGTGTGGTAACTTTAGTTCCAGCCTGTATTCTATTCTATCTTAGTGAGGTGCAGTGGTAACTTTAGTTCCAGGCTGTATTCTATTCTATCTTAGTGAGGTGCTGTGGTGTGGGAACTTTAGTTCCAGACTGTATTCTATTCTATTTTAGTGAGGTGCTGTGGTAACTTTAGTTCCAGACTGTATTCTATTCTATCTTAGTGAGGTGCTGTGGTAACTTTAGTTCCAGCCTGTATTATATTCTATCTTAGTGAGGTGCTGTGGTAACTTTAGTTCCAGCCTGTATTATATTCTATCTTAGTGAGGTGCTGTGGTAACTTTAGTTCCAGCCTGTATTATATTCTATCTTAGTGAGGTGCTGTGGTAACTTTAGTTGCAGCCTGTATTCTATTCTATTTTAGTGAGGTGCAGTGGTAACTTTAATTCCAGCCTGTATTCTATTCTATCTTAGTGAGGTGCTGTGGTGTGGTAAAGTTAGTTCCAGACTGTATTCTATTCTATCTTAGTGAGGTGCTGTGGTGTGGTAACTTTAGTTCCAGGCTGTATTCTATTCTATCGTAGTGAGGTGCTGTGGTAACTTTAGTTCCAGCCTGTATTCTATTCTATCGTAGTGAGGTGCTGTGGTAACTTTAGTTCCAGCCTGTATTCTATTCTATCTTAGTGAGGTGCTGTGGTAACTTTAGTTGCAGCCTGTATTCTATTATATTTTAGTGAGGTGCAGTGGTAACTTCAGATCCAGTCTGTATTCTATTCTTTTTTAGTGAGGTGGTGTGGTAACTTTAGTTCCAGCCTGTATTCTATTCTATCTTAGTGAGGTGCTGTGGTGTGGTAACTTTAGTTCCAGACTGTATTATATTCTATCTTAGTGAGGTGCTGTGGTGTGGTAAAGTTAGTTCCAGACTGTATTCTATTCTATCTTAGTGAGGTGCTGTGGTGTGGTAACTTTAGTTCCAGGCTGTATTCTATTCTATCGTAGTGAGGTGCTGTGGTAACTTTAGTTCCAGCCTGTATTCTATTCTATCTTAGTGAGGTGCTGTGGTAACTTTAGTTGCAGCCTGTATTCTATTATATTTTAGTGAGGTGCAGTGGTAACTTCAGATCCAGTCTGTATTCTATTCTTTTTTAGTGAGGTGGTGTGGTAACTTTAGTTCCAGCCTGTATTCTATTCTATCTTAGTGAGGTGCTGTGGTGTGGTAACTTTAGTTCCAGACTGTATTATATTCTATCTTAGTGAGGTGCTGTGGTGTGGTAACTTTAGTTCCAGACTGAATTCTATTCTATCTTAGTGAGGTGATGTGGTAACTTTAGTTCCAAACTGTATTCTATTATATCTTAGTGAGGTGCTGTGGTAAAGTTAGTTCCAGGCTGTATTCTATTCTATCTTAGTGAGGTGCTGTGGTAACTTTAGTTCCAGGCTGTATTCTATTCTATCTTAGTGAGGTGCTGTGGTAACTTTAGTTCCAGGCTGTATTCTATTCTATCTTAGTGAGGTGCTGTGGTGTGGTAACTTTAGTTCCAGGCTGTATTCTATTCTATCTTAGTGAGGTGCTGTGATGTGGTAACTTTAGTTCCAGACTGTATTCTATTCTATCACAGTGAGGTACTGTAGTAACTTTAGTTCCGGACCGTATTCTATTCTATCTTAGAGTGGTACTGTGGTGTGTTAACTTTAGTTCCAGACTGTATTCTATTCTATCTGAAGTGAGGTGCTGTGGTAACTTTAGTTGCAGCCTGTATTCTATTCTATTTTAGTGAGGTGCAGTGGTAACTTTAATTCCAGACTGTATTCTATTCTATCTTAGTGAGGTGCTGTGGTAACTTTAGTTCCAGCCTGTATTATATTCTATCTTAGTGAGGTGCTGTGGTAACTTTAGTTGCAGCCTGTATTCTATTCTATTTTAGTGAGGTGCTGTGGTAACTTTAATTCCAGGCTGTATTCTATTCTATCGTAGTGAGGTGCAGTGGTAACTTTAGTTCCAGGCTGTATTCTATTCTATCTTAATGAGGTGATGTGGTAACTTCAGATCCAGGCTGTATTATATTCTATTTTAGTGAGGTGCTGTGGTAACTTTAGTTCCAGCCTGTATTCTATTCTATCTTCGTGAGGTGCAGTGGTAACTTCAGATCCAGGCTGTACTCTATTCTATTTTAGTGAGGTGGTGTGGTAACTTTAGTTCCAGCCTGTATTCTATTCTATCTTAGTGAGGTGCTGTGGTAACTTTAGTTCCAGACTGTATTCTATTCTATCTTAGTGAGGTGCTGTGGTAACTTCAGATCCAGGCTGTATTCTATTCTATTTTAGTGAGGTGGTGTGGTGTGGTAACTTTAGTTCCAGCCTGTATTCTATTCTATCTTAGTGAGGTGCTGTGGTAACTTTAATTCCAGGCTGTATTCTATTCTATCGTAGTGAGGTGCAGTGGTAACTTTAGTTCCAGGCTGTATTCTATTCTATCTTAATGAGGTGATGTGGTAACTTCAGATCCAGGCTGTATTATATTCTATTTTAGTGAGGTGCTGTGGTAACTTTAGTTCCAGCCTGTATTCTATTCTATCTTCGTGAGGTGCAGTGGTAACTTCAGATCCAGGCTGTACTCTATTCTATTTTAGTGAGGTGGTGTGGTAACTTTAGTTCCAGCCTGTATTCTATTCTATCTTAGTGAGGTGCTGTGGTAACTTTAGTTCCAGACTGTATTCTATTCTATCTTAGTGAGGTGCTGTGGTAACTTCAGATCCAGGCTGTATTCTATTCTATTTTAGTGAGGTGGTGTGGTAACTTTAGTTCCAGCCTGTATTCTATTCTATCTTAGTGAGGTGCTGTGGTAACTTTAGTTCCAGACTGTATTATAATCTATCTTAGTGAGGTGCTGTGGTAACTTTAGTTGCAGCCTGTATTCTATTCTATTTTAGTGAGGTGCAGTGGTAACTTTAATTCCAGACTGTATTCTATTCTATCTTAGTGAGGTACAGTGGTAACTTCAGATCCAGTCTGTATTCTATTCTTTTTTAGTGAGGTGGTGTGGTAACTTTAGTTCCAGCCTGTATTCTATTCTATCTTAGTGAGGTGCAGTGGTAACTTTAGTTCCAGGCTGTATTCTATTCTATCTTAGTGAGGTGCAGTGGTAACTTTAGTTCCAGGCTGTATTCTATTCTATCTTAGTGAGGTGCTGTGGTAACTTTAGTTCCAGCCTGTATTCTATTCTATCTTAGTGAGGTGCTGTGGTGTGGTAACTTTAGTTCCAGACTGTATTCTATTCTATCTTAGTGAGTTGCTGTGGTAACTTTAGATCCAGGCTGTATTCCATTCTATCTTAGTGAGGTGCTGTGGTAACTTTAGTTCCAAGCTGTATTCTATTCTATCTTAGTGAGGTGCTGTGGTGTGGTAAAGTTAGTTCCAGATTGTATTCTATTGTATCTCAGTGAGGTGCTGTGCTGTGGTAACTTTAGTTCCAGACTGTATTCTATTCTATCTTAGTGAGGTGCTGTGGTAACTTTAGTTCCAGGCTGTATTCTATTCTATCTTAGTGAGGTGCTGTGGTAACTTTAGTTCCAGGCTGTATTCTATTCTATCTTAATGAGGTGATGTGGTAACTTCAGATCCAGGCTGTATTATATTCTATTTTAGTGAGGTGCTGTGGTAACTTTAGTTCCAGCCTGTATTCTATTCTATCTTCGTGAGGTGCAGTGGTAACTTCAGATCCAGGCTGTACTCTATTCTATTTTAGTGAGGTGGTGTGGTAACTTTAGTTCCAGCCTGTATTCTATTCTATCTTAGTGAGGTGCTGTGGTAACTTTAGTTCCAGACTGTATTCTATTCTATCTTAGTGAGGTGCTGTGGTAACTTTAGGTCCAGCCTGTATTCCATTCTATCTTAGTGAGGTGCTGTGGTAACTTTAGTTCCAGACTGTATTCTATACTATCTTAGTGAGGTGCTGTGGTAACTTTAGATCCAGGCTGTATTCCATTCTATCTTAGTGAGGTGCTGTGGTAACTTTAGTTCCAAGCTGTATTCTATTCTATCTTAGTGAGGTGCTGTGGTGTGGTAAAGTTAGTTCCAGACTGTATTCTATTCTATCTTAGTGAGGTGCTGTGGTGTGGTAAAGTTAGTTCCAGATTGTATTCTATTGTATCTTAGTGAGGTGCAGTGGTAACTTCAGATCCAGTCTGTATTCTATTCTTTTTTAGTGAGGTGGTGTGGTAACTTTAGTTCCAGCCTGTATTCTATTCTATCTTAGTGAGGTGCAGTGGTAACTTTAGTTCCAGGCTGTATTCTATTCTATCTTAGTGAGGTGCTGTGGTGTGGGAACTTTAGTTCCAGACTGTATTCTATTCTATTTTAGTGAGGTGCTGTGGTAACTTTAGTTCCAGACTGTATTCTATTCTATCTTAGTGAGGTGCTGTGGTAACTTTAGTTCCAGCCTGTATTATATTCTATCTTAGTGAGGTGCTGTGGTAACTTTAGTTCCAGCCTGTATTATATTCTATCTTAGTGAGGTGCTGTGGTAACTTTAGTTGCAGCCTGTATTCTATTCTATTTTAGTGAGGTGCAGTGGTAACTTTAATTCCAGCCTGTATTCTATTCTATCTTAGTGAGGTGCTGTGGTGTGGTAAAGTTAGTTCCAGACTGTATTCTATTCTATCTTAGTGAGGTGCAGTGGTGTGGTAACTTTAGTTCCAGGCTGTATTCTATTCTATCGTAGTGAGGTGCTGTGGTAACTTTAGTTCCAGCCTGTATTCTATTCTATCTTAGTGAGGTGCTGTGGTAACTTTAGTTGCAGCCTGTATTCTATTATATTTTAGTGAGGTGCAGTGGTAACTTCAGATCCAGTCTGTATTCTATTCTTTTTTAGTGAGGTGGTGTGGTAACTTTAGTTCCAGCCTGTATTCTATTCTATCTTAGTGAGGTGCTGTGGTGTGGTAACTTTAGTTCCAGACTGTATTATATTCTATCTTAGTGAGGTGCTGTGGTGTGGTAACTTTAGTTCCAGACTGTATTCTATTCTATCTTAGTGAGGTGATGTGGTAACTTTAGTTCCAGACTGTATTCTATTATATCTTAGTGAGGTGCTGTGGTAAAGTTAGTTCCAGGCTGTATTCTATTCTATCTTAGTGAGGTGCTGTGGTAACTTTAGTTCCAGGCTGTATTCTATTCTATCTTAGTGAGGTGCTGTGGTAACTTTAGTTCCAGGCTGTATTCTATTCTATCTTAGTGAGGTGCTGTGGTGTGGTAACTTTAGTTCCAGGCTGTATTCTATTCTATCTTAGTGAGGTGCTGTGATGTGGTAACTTTAGTTCCAGACTGTATTCTATTCTATCACAGTGAGGTACTGTAGTAACTTTAGTTCCGGACCGTATTCTATTCTATCTTAGTGAGGTGCTGTGGTGTTGTAACTTTAGTTCCAGACTGTATTCTATTCTATCTGAAGTGAGGTGCTGTGGTAACTTTAGTTGCAGCCTGTATTCTATTCTATTTTAGTGAGGTGCAGTGGTAACTTTAATTCCAGACTGTATTCTATTCTATCTTAGTGAGGTGCTGTGGTAACTTTAGTTCCAGCCTGTATTATATTCTATCTTAGTGAGGTGCTGTGGTAACTTTAGTTGCAGCCTGTATTCTATTCTATTTTAGTGAGGTGCAGTGGTAACTTTAATTCCAGACTGTATTCTATTCTATCGTAGTGAGGTGCAGTGGTAACTTTAGTTCCAGGCTGTATTCTATTCTATCTTAGTGAGGTGCTGTGGTGTGGTAACTTTAGTTCCAGCCTGTATTCTATTCTATCTTAGTGAGGTGCTGTGGTGTGGTAACTTTAGTTCCAGACTGTATTCTATTCTATCTTAGCGAGGTGCTGTGGTAACTTTAGTTCCAGACTGTATTCTATTCTATCTTAGTGAGGTGCTGTGGTAACTTTAGTTCCAGGCTGTATTCTATTCTATCTTAATGAGGTGATGTGGTAACTTCAGATCCAGGCTGTATTATATTCTATTTTAGTGAGGTGCTGTGGTAACTTTAGTTCCAGCCTGTATTCTATTCTATCTTCGTGAGGTGCAGTGGTAACTTCCGATCCAGGCTGTACTCTATTCTATTTTAGTGAGGTGGTGTGGTAACTTTAGTTCCAGCCTGTATTCTATTCTATCTTAGTGAGGTGCTGTGGTAACTTTAGTTCCAGACTGTATTCTATTCTATCTTAGTGAGGTGCTGTGGTAACTTCAGATCCAGGCTGTATTCTATTCTATTTTAGTGAGGTGGTGTGGTAACTTTAGTTCCAGCCTGTATTCTATTCTATCTTAGTGAGGTGCTGTGGTAACTTTAGTTCCAGACTGTATTCTATTCTATCTTAGTGAGGTGCTGTGGTAACTTTAGTTCCAGACTGTATTATATTCTATCTTAGTGAGGTGCTGTGGTAACTTTAGTTGCAGCCTGTATTCTATTCTATTTTAGTGAGGTGCAGTGGTAACTTTAATTCCAGACTGTATTCTATTCTATCTTAGTGAGGTACAGTGGTAACTTCAGATCCAGTCTGTATTCTATTCTTTTTTAGTGAGGTGGTGTGGTAACTTTAGTTCCAGCCTGTATTCTATTCTATCTTAGTGAGGTGCAGTGGTAACTTTAGTTCCAGGCTGTATTCTATTCTATCTTAGTGAGGTGCTGTGGTAACTTTAGTTCCAGCCTGTATTCTATTCTATCTTAGTGAGGTGCTGTGGTGTGGTAACTTTAGTTCCAGACTGTATTCTATTCTATCTTAGTGAGTTGCTGTGGTAACTTTAGATCCAGGCTGTATTCCATTCTATCTTAGTGAGGTGCTGTGGTAACTTTAGTTCCAAGCTGTATTCTATTCTATCTTAGTGAGGTGCTGTGGTGTGGTAAAGTTAGTTCCAGATTGTATTCTATTGTATCTCAGTGAGGTGTTTTGCTGTGGTAACTTTAGTTCCAGACTGTATTCTATTCTATCTTAGTGAGGTGCTATGGTAACTTTTGTTCCAGGCTGTATTCTATTCTATTCTATCTTAGTGAGGTGCTGTGGTAACTTTTGTTCCAGGCTGTATTCTATTCTATCTTAATGAGGTGATGTGGTAACTTCAGATCCAGGCTGTATTATATTCTATTTTAGTGAGGTGCTGTGGTAACTTTAGTTCCAGCCTGTATTCTATTCTATCTTCGTGAGGTGCAGTGGTAACTTCAGATCCAGGCTGTACTCTATTCTATTTTAGTGAGGTGGTGTGGTAACTTTAGTTCCAGCCTGTATTCTATTCTATCTTAGTGAGGTGCTGTGGTAACTTTAGTTCCAGACTGTATTCTATTCTATCTTAGTGAGGTGCTGTGGTAACTTTAGATCCAGGCTGTATTCCATTCTATCTTAGTGAGGTGCTGTGGTAACTTTAGTTCCAGACTGTATTCTATACTATCTTAGTGAGGTGCTGTGGTAACTTTAGATCCAGGCTGTATTCCATTCTATCTTAGTGAGGTGCTGTGGTAACTTTAGTTCCAAGCTGTATTCTATTCTATCTTAGTGAGGTGCTGTGGTGTGGTAAAGTTAGTTCCAGACTGTATTCTATTCTATCTTAGTGAGGTGCTGTGGTGTGGTAACTTTAGTTCCAGGCTGTATTCTATTCTATCGTAGTGAGGTGCTGTGGTAACTTTAGTTCCAGCCTGTATTCTATTCTATCTTAGTGAGGTGCTGTGGTAACTTTAGTTGCAGCCTGTATTCTATTATATTTTAGTGAGGTGCAGTGGTAACTTCAGATCCAGTCTGTATTCTATTCTATCTTAGTGAGGTGCTGTGGTGTGGTAACTTTAGTTCCAGACTGTATTATATTCTATCTTAGTGAGGTGCTGTGGTGTGGTAACTTTAGTTCCAGACTGTATTATATTCTATCTTAGTGAGGTGCTGTGGTGTGGTAACTTTAGTTCCAGACTGTATTCTATTCTATCTTAGTGAGGTGATGTGGTAACTTTAGTTCCAGACTGTATTCTATTCTATCTTAGTGAGGTGCTGTGGTAACTTTAGTTGCAGCCTGTATTCTATTATATTTTAGTGAGGTGCAGTGGTAACTTCAGATCCAGTCTGTATTCTATTCTTTTTTAGTGAGGTGGTGTGGTAACTTTAGTTCCAGCCTGTATTCTATTCTATCTTAGTGAGGTGCTGTGGTGTGGTAACTTTAGTTCCAGACTGTATAATATTCTATCTTAGTGAGGTGATGTGGTAACTTTAGTTCCAGACTGTATTCTATTATATCTTAGTGAGGTGCTGTGGTAAAGTTAGTTCCAGGCTGTATTCTATTCTATCTTAGTGAGGTGCTGTGGTAACTTTAGTTCCTGGCTGTATTCTATTCTATCTTAGTGAGGTGCTGTGGTGTGGTAACTTTAGTTCCAGGCTGTATTCTATTCTATCTTAGTGAGGTGCTGTGATGTGGTAACTTTAGTTCCAGACTGTATTCTATTCTATCACAGTGAGGTACTGTAGTAACTTTAGTTCCGGACCGTATTCTATTCTATCTTAGAGTGGTACTGTGGTGTGTTAACTTTAGTTCCAGACTGTATTCTATTCTATCTTAGTGAGGTGCTGTGGTGTTGTAACTTTAGTTCCAGACTGTATTCTATTCTATCTGAAGTGAGGTGCTGTGGTAACTTTAGTTCCAGGCTGTATTCTATTCTATCGTAGTGAGGTGCTGTGGTAACTTTAGTTCCAGCCTGTATTCTATTCTATCTGAAGTGAGGTGCTGTGGTAACTTTAGTTGCAGCCTGTATTCTATTCTATTTTAGTGAGGTGCAGTGGTAACTTTAATTCCAGACTGTATTCTATTCTATCTTAGTGAGGTGCTGTGGTAACTTTAGTTCCAGCCTGTATAATATTCTATCTTAGTGAGGTGCTGTGGTAACTTTAGTTGCAGCCTGTATTCTATTCTATTTTAGTGAGGTGCAGTGGTAACTTTAATTCCAGACTGTATTCTATTCTATCGTAGTGAGGTGCAGTGGTAACTTTAGTTCCAGGCTGTATTCTATTCTATCTTAGTGAGGTGCTGTGGTGTGGTAACTTTAGTTCCAGCCTGTATTCTATTCTATCTTAGTGAGGTGCTGTGGTGTGGTAACTTTAGTTCCAGACTGTATTCTATTCTATCTTAGTGAGGTGATGTGGTAACTTTAGTTCCAGACTGTATTCTATTCTATCTTAGTGAGGTGCTGTGGTAAAGTTAGTTCCAGGCTGTATTCTATTCTATTTTAGTGAGGTGCTGTGGTAACTTTAGTTCCAGACTGTATTCTATTCTATCTTAGTGAGGTGCTGTGATGTGGTAACTTTAGTTCCAGACTGTATTCTATTCTATCACAGTGAGGTACTGTAGTAACTTTAGTTCCGGACCGTATTCTATTCTATCTTAGAGTGGTACTGTGGTGTGTTAACTTTAGTTCCAGACTGTATTCTATTCTATCTGAAGTGAGGTGCTGTGGTAACTTTAGTTCCAGACTGTATTCTATTCTATCTTAATGAGGTGATGTGGTAACTTCAGATCCAGGCTGTATTATATTCTATTTTAGTGAGGTGCTGTGGTGTGGTAAAGTTAGTTCCAGATTGTATTCTATTGTATCTTAGTGAGGTGCAGTGGTAACTTCAGATCCAGTCTGTATTCTATTCTTTTTTAGTGAGGTGGTGTGGTAACTTTAGTTCCAGCCTGTATTCTATTCTATCTTAGTGAGGTGCAGTGGTAACTTTAGTTCCAGGCTGTATTCTATTCTATCTTAGTGAGGTGCTGTGGTGTGGGAACTTTAGTTCCAGACTGTATTCTATTCTATTTTAGTGAGGTGCTGTGGTAACTTTAGTTCCAGACTGTATTCTATTCTATCTTAGTGAGGTGCTGTGGTAACTTTAGTTCCAGACTGTATTATATTCTATCTTAGTGAGGTGCTGTGGTAACTTTAGTTCCAGCCTGTATTATATTCTATCTTAGTGAGGTGCTGTGGTAACTTTAGTTGCAGCCTGTATTCTATTCTATTTTAGTGAGGTGCAGTGGTAACTTTAATTCCAGCCTGTATTCTATTCTATCTTAGTGAGGTGCTGTGGTGTGGTAAAGTTAGTTCCAGACTGTATTCTATTCTATCTTAGTGAGGTGCTGTGGTGTGGTAACTTTAGTTCCAGGCTGTATTCTATTCTATCGTAGTGAGGTGCTGTGGTAACTTTAGTTCCAGCCTGTATTCTATTCTATCTTAGTGAGGTGCTGTGGTAACTTTAGTTGCAGCCTGTATTCTATTATATTTTAGTGAGGTGCAGTGGTAACTTCAGATCCAGTCTGTATTCTATTCTTTTTTAGTGAGGTGGTGTGGTAACTTTAGTTCCAGCCTGTATTCTATTCTATCTTAGTGAGGTGCTGTGGTGTGGTAACTTTAGTTCCAGACTGTATTCTATTCTATCTTAGTGAGGTGATGTGGTAACTTTAGTTCCAGACTGTATTCTATTATATCTTAGTGAGGTGCTGTGGTAAAGTTAGTTCCAGGCTGTATTCTATTCTATCTTAGTGAGGTGCTGTGGTAACTTTAGTTCCAGGCTGTATTCTATTCTATCTTAGTGAGGTGCTGTGGTGTGGTAACTTTAGTTCCAGCCTGTATTCTATTCTATCTTAGTGAGGTGCTGTGGTGTGGTAACTTTAGTTCCAGACTGTATTCTATTCTATCTTAGCGAGGTGCTGTGGTAACTTTAGTTCCAGACTGTATTCTATTCTATCTTAGTGAGGTGCTGTGGTAACTTTAGTTCCAGGCTGTATTCTATTCTATCTTAGTGAGGTGCTGTGGTAACTTTAGTTCCAGGCTGTATTCTATTCTATCTTAATGAGGTGATGTGGTAACTTCAGATCCAGGCTGTATTATATTCTATTTTAGTGAGGTGCTGTGGTAAATTTAGTTCCAGCCTGTATTCTATTCTATCTTCGTGAGGTGCAGTGGTAACTTCAGATCCAGGCTGTACTCTATTCTATTTTAGTGAGGTGGTGTGGTAACTTTAGTTCCAGCCTGTATTCTATTCTATCTTAGTGAGGTGCTGTGGTAACTTTAGTTCCAGACTGTATTCTATTCTATCTTAGTGAGGTGCTGTGGTAACTTCAGATCCAGGCTGTATTCTATTCTATTTTAGTGAGGTGGTGTGGTAACTTTAGTTCCAGCCTGTATTCTATTCTATCTTAGTGAGGTGCTGTGGTAACTTTAGTTCCAGACTGTATTCTATTCTATCTTAGTGAGGTGCTGTGGTAACTTTAGTTCCAGACTGTATTATATTCTATCTTAGTGAGGTGCTGTGGTAACTTTAGTTGCAGCCTGTATTCTATTCTATTTTAGTGAGGTGCAGTGGTAACTTTAATTCCAGACTGTATTCTATTCTATCTTAGTGAGGTACAGTGGTAACTTCAGATCCAGTCTGTATTCTATTCTTTTTTAGTGAGGTGGTGTGGTAACTTTAGTTCCAGCCTGTATTATATTCTATCTTAGTGAGGTGCAGTGGTAACTTTAGTTCCAGGCTGTATTCTATTCTATCTTAGTGAGGTGCTGTGGTAACTTTAGTTCCAGCCTGTATTCTATTCTATCTTAGTGAGGTGCTGTGGTGTGGTAACTTTAGTTCCAGACTGTATTCTATTCTATCTTAGTGAGTTGCTGTGGTAACTTTAGATCCAGGCTGTATTCCATTCTATCTTAGTGAGGTGCTGTGGTAACTTTAGTTCCAAGCTGTATTCTATTCTATCTTAGTGAGGTGCTGTGGTGTGGTAAAGTTAGTTCCAGATTGTATTCTATTGTATCTCAGTGAGGTGCTGTGCTGTGGTAACTTTAGTTCCAGACTGTATTCTATTCTATCTTAGTGAGGTGCTGTGGTAACTTTAGTTCTAGGCTGTATTCTATTTTATCTTAGTGAGGTGCTGTGGTAACTTTAGTTCCAGACTGTATTCTATTCTATCTTAGTGAGGTGCTGTGGTAACTTTAGGTCCAGCCTGTATTCCATTCTATCTTAGTGAGGTGCTGTGGTAACTTTAGTTCCAGACTGTATTCTATTCTATCTTAGTGAGGTGCTGTGGTAACTTTAGATCCAGGCTGTATTCCATTCTATCTTAGTGAGGTGCTGTGGTAACTTTAGTTCCAAGCTGTATTCTATTCTATCTTAGTGAGGTGCTGTGGTGTGGTAAAGTTAGTTCCAGATTGTATTCTATTGTATCTTAGTGAGGTGCAGTGGTAACTTCAGATCCAGTCTGTATTCTATTCTTTTTTAGTGAGGTGGTGTGGTAACTTTAGTTCCAGCCTGTATTCTATTCTATCTTAGTGAGGTGCAGTGGTAACTTTAGTTCCAGGCTGTATTCTATTCTATCTTAGTGAGGTGCTGTGGTGTGGGAACTTTAGTTCCAGACTGTATTCTATTCTATCTTAGTGAGGTGCTGTGGTAACTTTAGTTCCAGACTGTATTATATTCTATCTTAGTGAGGTGCTGTGGTAACTTTAGTTGCAGCCTGTATTCTATTCTATTTTAGTGAGGTGCAGTGGTAACTTTAATTCCAGCCTGTATTCTATTCTATCTTAGTGAGGTGCTGTGGTGTGGTAAAGTTAGTTCCAGACTGTATTCTATTCTATCTTAGTGAGGTGCTGTGGTGTGGTAACTTTAGTTCCAGGCTGTATTCTATTCTATCGTAGTGAGGTGCTGTGGTAACTTTAGTTCCAGCCTGTATTCTATTCTATCTTAGTGAGGTGCTGTGGTAACTTTAGTTGCAGCCTGTATTCTATTATATTTTAGTGAGGTGCAGTGGTAACTTCAGATCCAGTCTGTATTCTATTCTTTTTTAGTGAGGTGGTGTGGTAACTTTAGTTCCAGCCTGTATTCTATTCTATCTTAGTGAGGTGCTGTGGTGTGGTAACTTTAGTTCCAGACTGTATTATATTCTATCTTAGTGAGGTGCTGTGGTGTGGTAACTTTAGTTCCAGACTGTATTCTATTCTATCTTAGTGAGGTGATGTGGTAACTTTAGTTCCAGACTGTATTCTATTATATCTTAGTGAGGTGCTGTGGTAAAGTTAGTTCCAGGCTGTATTCTATTCTATTTTAGTGAGGTGCTGTGGTAACTTTAGTTCCAGACTGTATTCTATTCTATCTTAGTGAGGTGCTGTGGTAACTTTAGTTCCAGCCTGTATTATATTCTATCTTAGTGAGGTGCTGTGGTAACTTTAGTTCCAGACTGTATTATATTCTATCTTAGTGAGGTGCTGTGGTAACTTTAGTTGCAGCCTGTATTCTATTCTATTTTAGTGAGGTGCAGTGGTAACTTTAATTCCAGCCTGTATTCTATTCTATCTTAGTGAGGTGCTGTGGTGTGGTAAAGTTAGTTCCAGACTGTATTCTATTCTATCTTAGTGAGGTGCTGTGGTGTGGTAACTTTAGTTCCAGGCTGTATTCTATTCTATCGTAGTGAGGTGCTGTGGTAACTTTAGTTCCAGCCTGTATTCTATTCTATCTTAGTGAGGTGCTGTGGTAACTTTAGTTGCAGCCTGTATTCTATTATATTTTAGTGAGGTGCAGTGGTAACTTCAGATCCAGTCTGTATTCTATTCTTTTTTAGTGAGGTGGTGTGGTAACTTTAGTTCCAGCCTGTATTCTATTCTATCTTAGTGAGGTGCTGTGGTGTGGTAACTTTAGTTCCAGACTGTATTATATTCTATCTTAGTGAGGTGCTGTGGTGTGGTAACTTTAGTTCCAGACTGTATTCTATTCTATCTTAGTGAGGTGATGTGGTAACTTTAGTTCCAGACTGTATTCTATTATATCTTAGTGAGGTGCTGTGGTAAAGTTAGTTCCAGGCTGTATTCTATTCTATTTTAGTGAGGTGCTGTGGTAACTTTAGTTCCAGACTGTATTCTATTCTATCTTAGTGAGGTGCTGTGGTAACTTTAGTTCCAGCCTGTATTATATTCTATCTTAGTGAGGTGCTGTGGTGTGGTAAAGTTAGTTCCAGACTGTATTCTATTCTATCTTAGTGAGGTGCTGTGGTGTGGTAACTTTAGTTCCAGGCTGTATTCTATTCTATCATAGTGAGGTGCTGTGGTAACTTTAGTTCCAGCCTGTATTCTATTCTATCTTAGTGAGGTGCTGCGGTAACTTTAGTTGCTGCCTGTATTCTATTATATTTTAGTGAGGTGCAGTGGTAACTTCAGATCCAGTCTGTATTCTATTCTTTTTTAGTGAGGTGGTGTGGTAACTTTAGTTCCAGCCTGTATTCTATTCTA
The DNA here is from genome assembly GCF_901001165.1 of Salmo trutta. Taxonomy (NCBI): domain Eukaryota; kingdom Metazoa; phylum Chordata; class Actinopteri; order Salmoniformes; family Salmonidae; genus Salmo; species Salmo trutta. The sequence goes on along the minus strand of NC_042992.1, from coordinate 24,651,849 downwards.
TCTTAGTGAGGTGCTGTGGTGTGGTAACTTTAGTTCCAGACTGTATTATATTCTATCTTAGTGAGGTGCTGTGGTGTGGTAACTTTAGTTCCAGACTGTATTCTATTCTATCTTAGTGAGGTGATGTGGTAACTTTAGTTCCAGACTGTATTCTATTATATCTTAGTGAGGTGCTGTGGTAAAGTTAGTTCCAGGCTGTATTCTATTCTATCTTAGTGAGGTGCTGTGGTAACTTTAGTTCCAGGCTGTATTCTATTCTATCTTAGTGAGGTGCTGTGGTAACTTTAGTTCCAGGCTGTATTCTATTCTATCTTAGTGAGGTGCTGTGATGTGGTAACTTTAGTTCCAGACTGTATTCTATTCTATCACAGTGAGGTACTGTAGTAACTTTAGTTCCGGACTGTATTCTATTCTATCTTAGAGTGGTACTGTGGTGTGTTAACTTTAGTTCCAGACTGTATTCTATTCTATCTTAGTGAGGTGCTGTGGTGTTGTAACTTTAGTTCCAGACTGTATTCTATTCTATCTGAAGTGAGGTGCTGTGGTAACTTTAGTTCCAGGCTGTATTCTATTCTATCGTAGTGAGGTGCTGTGGTAACTTTAGTTCCAGCCTGTATTCTATTCTATCTGAAGTGAGGTGCTGTGGTAACTTTAGTTGCAGCCTGTATTCTATTCTATCTTAGTGAGGTGCTGTGGTAACTTTAGTTCCAGGCTGTATTCTATTCTATCTTAATGAGGTGATGTGGTAACTTCAGATCCAGGCTGTATTATATTCTATTTTAGTGAGGTGCTGTGGTAACTTTAGTTCCAGCCTGTATTCTATTCTATCTTCGTGAGGTGCAGTGGTAACTTCAGATCCAGGCTGTACTCTATTCTATTTTAGTGAGGTGGTGTGGTAACTTTAGTTCCAGCCTGTATTCTATCTTAGTGAGGTGCTGTGGTAACTTTAGTTCCAGACTGTATTCTATTCTATCTTAGTGAGGTGCTGTGGTAACTTTAGGTCCAGCCTGTATTCCATTCTATCTTAGTGAGGTGCTGTGGTAACTTTAGTTCCAGACTGTATTCTATTCTATCTTAGTGAGGTGCTGTGGTAACTTTAGATCCAGGCTGTATTCCATTCTATCTTAGTGAGGTGCTGTGGTAACTTTAGTTCTAGACTGTATTCTATACTATCTTAGTGAGGTGCTGTGGTAACTTTAGATCCAGGCTGTATTCCATTCTATCTTAGTGAGGTGCTGTGGTAACTTTAGTTCCAAGCTGTATTCTATTCTATCTTAGTGAGGTGCTGTGGTGTGGTAAAGTTAGTTCCAGATTGTATTCTATTGTATCTTAGTGAGGTGCAGTGGTAACTTCAGATCCAGTCTGTATTCTATTCTTTTTTAGTGAGGTGGTGTGGTGTGGGAACTTTAGTTCCAGACTGTATTCTATTCTATTTTAGTGAGGTGCTGTGGTAACTTTAGTTCCAGCCTGTATTCTATTCTATCTTAGTGAGGTGCTGTGGTAACTTTAGTTCCAGCCTGTATTATATTCTATCTTAGTGAGGTGCTGTGGTAACTTTAGTTCCAGCCTGTATTATATTCTATCTTAGTGAGGTGCTGTGGTAACTTTAGTTGCAGCCTGTATTCTATTCTATCTTAGTGAGGTGCTGTGGTGTGGTAAAGTTAGTTCCAGACTGTATTCTATTCTATCTTAGTGAGGTGCTGTGGTGTGGTAACTTTAGTTCCAGGCTGTATTCTATTCTATCGTAGTGAGGTGCTGTGGTAACTTTAGTTCCAGCCTGTATTCTATTCTATCTTAGTGAGGTGCTGTGGTAACTTTAGTTGCAGCCTGTATTCTATTATATTTTAGTGAGGTGCAGTGGTAACTTCAGATCCAGTCTGTATTCTATTCTTTTTTAGTGAGGTGGTGTGGTAACTTTAGTTCCAGCCTGTATTCTATTCTATCTTAGTGAGGTGCTGTGGTGTGGTAACTTTAGTTCCAGACTGTATTATATTCTATCTTAGTGAGGTGCTGTGGTGTGGTAACTTTAGTTCCAGACTGTATTCTATTCTATCTTAGTGAGGTGATGTGGTAACTTTAGTTCCAGACTGTATTCTATTATATCTTAGTGAGGTGCTGTGGTAAAGTTAGTTCCAGGCTGTATTCTATTCTATCTTAGTGAGGTGCTGTGGTAACTTTAGTTCCAGGCTGTATTCTATTCTATCTTAGTGAGGTGCTGTGGTAACTTTAGTTCCAGGCTGTATTCTATTCTATCTTAGTGAGGTGCTGTGGTGTGGTAACTTTAGTTCCAGGCTGTATTCTATTCTATCTTAGTGAGGTGCTGTGATGTGGTAACTTTAGTTCCAGACTGTATTCTATTCTATCACAGTGAGGTACTGTAGTAACTTTAGTTCCGGACCGTATTCTATTCTATCTTAGAGTGGTACTGTGGTGTGTTAACTTTAGTTCCAGACTGTATTCTATTCTATCTGAAGTGAGGTGCTGTGGTAACTTTAGTTCCAGGCTGTATTCTATTCTATCGTAGTGAGGTGCTGTGGTAACTTTAGTTCCAGCCTGTATTCTATTCTATCTGAAGTGAGGTGCAGTGGTAACTTTAGTTGCAGCCTGTATTCTATTCTATCTTAGTGAGGTGCTCTAGTGTGGTAACTTTAGTTCCAGGCTGTATTCTATTCTATCTTAGTGAGGTGCTGGTGTTTCAGGTTTGAAGTTTCAGGCTGTAAGCAGTACTGAAGGGGAGAGGATCCAAATCTCCGGCCCAATTAAACACAAACAAATCAAGTAAATTAGGCAGCAGAGAGCTGAGGTAAGGATTTACTCTAAACCGTAAAAAGCCCTTAGAGGGAGAGGGAGAGAGTGGGAGGGGGAGAGGGAGGGAGGGAAGGGGAGAGGGAGAGAGTGGGAAGGGGAGAGGGAGGGAGGGAGGGAGGGAGGGAGGGAGGGAGGGAGGGAGGGAGGGAGGGAGGGAGGGAGGGAGGGAGGTAGTACCCCATACAGGGCCTGGTGGTCAGTGGAGGTGAAAAAAACAAAACACCCTGCATTAATGAATTCCCCTTGCTAATTCTCCCTCCCTCTCATCTTCTCATTAATTCACTCTCTCCTCTCGTCCCTTTCTTCGCTCCTCTGCTGATCACTCTGCTTGATGTGTCTAATCCCTCTCCAGCTGATTCTTAATTAAACAACATCCAGCGACACATGGGCTCTGCTGTGGGGTGGCATCTCATCCCGGGTTAAAGGGATATAGGGACAGGGGTGGGAAAGGGATGCACAGATTGATATGTCTGAGAGGGTTATGTCTGTTACTCAACCCCTCTTCCTGTCGCTGATGAAAGAGAGAGAACCTGTCACTCCTTACAGTAACCCTTATCTGCACTTCTAATTAATCGTTGTCGAACCCTCCCCCTACTTTGCTTCTCATTGTCCTGTCTCAACAATAGAGATTTGGATGTCCCCATTAGGACAGGTTTAGTCCTTCACAGAGCTGTGACAGAGAAATCTCTCTTTCTCTCGGTCTCTCTCTCGCTTTGTGTGATTGACAGGTTTAATTAAAAGCAAGTGAGTGATGGAGCTGGCAACTGGAAGGGAGGGAGGGATGAGGGGGGGTAAGAAACAATACATAAACAATATGAATATCAAATGTGAAAACAATACATAACCTAGTTTCCTCAGTCACATCAGAAGATTAAATGGCTGTTCTGTCTGGGGCTGGGAACAAACACACACACACACACACACGGAACAAAAGTCCACTGGTCGTTTTTGGTTTTTTCACCTTTATTTAACCAGGTAGGCCAGTTGAGAACAAGTTCTCATTTACAACTGCAACCTGGCCAAGATAAAGCAAAGCAGTGCGACACAAACAACAACACAGAGTTACACATGGAATAAACAAATGTACAGTCAATAACACAAAATAAAATGTCTATATACAGTGTGTGCAAATGGTGTGAGGAGGTAAGGCAATAAATAGGCCATAGTAGCGAAGTAATTACAATTTAGAAAATTAACACTGGAGATGATGATGTGCAAGTAGAAATACTGGTGTGCAAAAGAGAAAAAAAGTAAATAAAAACAATATGGGGATGAGGTAGGTAGATTGATGGGCTATTTACAGATGGGCTGTGTACAGCTGCAGTGATCGGTAATCTGCTCAGATAGCTGATGCTTAAAGTTAGTGAGGGAGATAAGTCTCCAACTTCATTTTTTCAATTCGTTCCAGTCATTGGCAGCAGAGAACTGGAAGGAAAGGTGGCCAAAGTAGGTTTTGGCTTTGGGGATGACCAGTGAGATATACCTGCTGGAGCGCGTGCTATGGGTGGGTGTTGTTATGGTGACCAGTGAGCTGAGATAAGGCGGAGCTTTACCTAGCAAAGACTTATAGACGACCTGGAGCCAGTGGGTCTGGCGACGAATATGTAGCGAGGGCCAGCTGACGAGAGCATACAGGTCGCAGTGGTGGGTGGTATATAGGGCTTTGGTGACAAAACGAATGGCACTGTGATAGACTGCATCCAGTTTGCTGAGTAGAGTGTTGGAGGCTATTTTGTAAATTACATCGCCGAAGTCAAGGATCGGTAGGATAGTCAGTTTTACGAGGGTATGTTTGGCAGCGTGAGTGAAGGAGGCTTTGTTGCGAAATAGGAAGCCGATCTAGATTTAATTTTGAATTGGAGATGTTTAAAATGAGTCTGGAAGGAGAGTTTACAGTCTAGCCAGACACCTAGGTATTTGTAGTTGTCCACATATTCTAAGTCAGAACCGTCCAGAGTAGTGATGCTAGTCGGGCGGGCGGGTGCGGGCAGCGATCGGTTGAAAAGCATGCATTTAGTTTTACTAGCGTTTAAGAGCAGTTGGAAGGAGTGTTGTATGGCATTGAAGCTCGTTTTGAGGTTTGTTAACACAGTGTCTAAATAAGGACCAGATGTATACAGAATGGTGTCGTCTGCATAGAGATGGATCAGGGAATCACAAGCAGCAAGAGCGACATCGTTGATATATACAGAGAAAAGAGTCGGCCTGAGAATTGAACCCTGTGGTACCCCCATAGAGACTGCAAGAGGTCCGAACAACAGTCCCTCCGATTTGACACACTGAACTCTGTCTGAGAAGTAGTTGGTGAACCAGGCGAGGCAGTCATTTGAGAAACCAAGGCTGTTGAGTCTGTCGATAAGAATACGGTGATTGACATAGTTGAAAGCCTTGACCAGGTCGATGAAGATGGCTGCACAGTGCTGTCTTTTATCGATGGTGGTTATGATATCGTTTAGTACCTTGAGCGTGGCTGAGGTGCACCGTGACCAGCTCGGAAACCGGATTGCACAGTGGACAAGGTACGGTGGGATTCGGAATGGTCAGTGATCTGTTTGTTAAATGTAAATGTAATGTAAATGTTAACTTGGCTTTCGAAGACTTTAGAAAGGCAGGGCAGAATGGATATAGGTCTATAACAGTTTGGGTCTAGAGTGTCACCCCCGAGGCCGCTTTCCAATCTTTTGGGATCTCGGACGATATGAAAGAGAGATTGAACAGACTGGTAATAGGGGTTGCAACAATGGCGGCAGATAATTTTAGAAAGAGAGGGTCCAGATTGTCTAGCCCAGCTGATTTGTACGGGCCCAGGTTTTGCAGCTCTTTCAGAACATCTGCTATCTGGATTTGGGTGAAGGAGAAGCTGGGGAGGCTTGGGCAAGTGGCTGCGGCGGGTGCGGAGCTGTTGGCCGGGGTTGGGGTAGCCAGGAGGAAAGCATGGCCAGCCGTAGAGAAATGCTTATTGAAATTCTCGATTATCGGTGGTGACACGGGCGTGGCTGTGTAGAGAATGAAGCTTGCTTTATTTATATATAAAGTGTCCCTGAAGAGTGACAGTGACAAACACGTCATACAGTATATTACTCTCCTACTCTAACTTTGGCTCATTGGCTTTGTCTTCTCACAATGTTAACAGATAGACTGGCAGGCTTACACAAGGTTTCCAGCACTTAAGTAATAGCCTGTTGACACAGTGGCGTAATATACAGTGCCTTCAGAAAGTATTCATACCTCTTGTCTTATTCCACATTCTGTTGTGTTACAGGCTGAATTCTATATGGATTAAATAGCTTTTTGGTTTTACCCATCTACACACAATACCCATAATGACAAAGTGAAAACAGGTTTTTGTCACGACTTCCGCCGAAGTCGGGCCCTCTCCTTGTTCGGGCGACGTTCGGCGGTCGACGTCACCGGCCTTCTAGCCATCGCCGGTCCACTTTTCATTTTCCATTTGTTTTGTCTTTGTCTTACACGCCTGGTTTCAATCCCCCAATTACTTGTTCATTATTTAACCCTCTGTTCCCCCATGTTTGTTTGTGAGTGATTGTTTTTTGTATTGCGGTCCGTATTTGTGGCCTTGTATTATTGACGTGTATTGTATTATTATTGAGTAAAATTTCGACATTACTCATATCTGCTGTCCTGTGCCTCACTCTTCTACACCAGCTACACACAGACGCATTACAGTTTTTTAGAAATGTTTGCTAATTTATTGAAAATGAAATAGAGAAATATCTAATTTACATAAAGTATTCACACCCATGAGTCAATATTAAAATCACATTTGGCAGTGATTACAGCTGTGAATCTTTTTTGATAAGTCTCTAAGAGCTTTGCACACCTGATTGTGCAATATTTGCACATTATTATTTTAAACAATCCTTCAAGCTCTGTCAAGTTGGTTGTTGACCATTTTTGCCATAGATTTTCAAGCCGATTTAAGTCAAAACTGTAACTAGGCCACTCAGGAATGTTCAATGTCATCTTGGTAAGCAACTCCAGTGTATATTTGACCTTGTGTTTTAGGTTATTGTCTTCCAGTGTCTGGTGGAAAGCAGACTGAATCAGGCTTTCCTCTAGGATTTCCATTTGTTTTGCACTATTACTTAAGAGCATTGTTGAAAACGGGATGTATTCTGTACAGGTTTCCTTCTTTTCACTCTGGCATTTAGGTTAGTATTGTGGAGTAACTACAATGTTGTTAATCCATCCTCAGTTTTCTTCTATCACAGCCATTCAACTCTGTAACTGTTCACTACTAGCCTCGTGGTGAATTCTCTGAGCGGTTTCCTTCCTCTCCGGCAACTGAGTTAGGAAGGATGCCTGTATCTTTGTAGTGACTGGGTGTATTGATACACCATACAAAGTGTAATTAATAACTTCACAATGCTCAAAGGAATATTCAATGTCTGCTTTTTACCGATATACCAATAGGTGCCCTTCTTTGTAAGGCATTGGAAAACCTCCCTGGTCTTTGTGGTTGAATCCGTGTTTGCAATTCACTGCTCGACTGAGGGACCTTACAGATAATTTTATGTGTGGGTACAGAGATGAGGTAGTCATTCAAAAATCATGTTAAACACTATTATTGCACACAGAGTGAGTCCATGCAACTTATTATTGTCACGACTTCCACCGAAGTTGGTGCCTCTCATTGTTCGGGCGGCGTTCGGCAGTCGACATCACCGGCTTTCTGGCCGCCACCGATCTACGTTTCATTGTCCATTTGTTTTGTCTTGATTGTACACACCTGGTTTCCATTACATTATTATTTATTCCCTATTTAACTCTCTGGTTCCCACATGGTTTTGTGCGTGTTTGTTTGTTGTTAAGTGTTCGCTATTTCTGTGAGCTGGAGTATTTTCCCTGCGTGGAATTATTTTGTGGTTTATTCGAGTAAAGTACGTTTTTTTACTCAGTTCTGTGTCCTGCGCCTGACTCTGTCCTACCCGCTGCACACTGACACTTGACAATTATGTGACTTGTTAAGCACATTTTTACTCCTGAACTTATTTATGTTTGCCATAACAATGGGGTTGAATAGTTATTTACTCGAGACATTTAAGCTTTAAATTAATATGTAAAACAAAAAATCTAAAAACATAATTCCACTTTGACATTATGGGGTAGTGTGTGTAGGCCTGTGACACAAAATCTCAATTGAATCAATTTATATCTATTGATACAGCTCTGCAAAGCCCTGGCAATAGACTATACCTCTTCCTCGCGAACATTACCTCCTCGACACTGATTCTCAACATAGGGGCCCCACAAGGGTGCGTCCTTAGTCCCCTCCTGTACTCCCTGTATACCCACGACTGTGTGGCCTTACAGAGTTCCAACTCCATCATCAAGTTCAGTGACGACACGACAGTAGTAGGCCTGATGACCAACAACAACCAGATGGCCTACAGGGAGGAGGTAGGTACTCTGACGGTGTGGTGACAGGTAAACAACCATTTCCTCAACGTCAGAAAAACAAAGGAGCCAATTGTGGACTTCAGGAGGAACCAGGCTGGGCACGCCACCATCCTCATCAATGGTCAAAAATGTCAAGATCCTCGGCATACACATCTCATGGGAGGTGAAATGGTCAAACCACACGGACACCACACAGCAACTCTCTATCTGTATCACCCTCCTCCTCTACATCCCTCTCTTTATCTCTTATGAACCAAGCAAGTGAAGGACCCGCTGTAAATGAATAGAGGGCTTGCCTACACAGTCTCCAGAGCCTCTGGTGTGTTCAACTGTAAGAAAATGAATTTTCTGCTTCATGTAGTTAATATAGTTACATTGACAATGAGTATGTTCTTCTGAAATAGAAAGAAAAGAAACAAGCAACTGGTGTGGCAGTCTGCTTCTTCTGATATAATTAAAATGCACACACACACAAACACACACACACCCTTTCTGCCAGACTCAGCACTTTTCTAAGTCAATGTATAGGGAGGGAGGTCTCTTGTAAGGCTCCTTCACAAACAACATACACTATGTCCCTCTCTGTTGCAGCAGAAAGCCACAAGGGAAAACTAAAACACTACACCTGCTATTGTCTAAGCCACGAGACAGGTCATCAATGGCCTTACCCCCTGTGTCTGGCAGCCGTGTGTGTATGCACGTGCGTAGGACATTCAGATATCCAAATAGTCTATGTCTCTCCTGGTGCCCTGATCACAACACCATCTGTCTCATCAGACACATTAGGATTAGGGTTAGAGGGCATGAGGGCACGAGGGCAGACACGCATAATAACGGAGTGATCAGGGGACTCCTCTCACCCCCTGTCTCCCTGCTCCCAACCCTTAACTTAATCCCCAGGCATCAAGACCAGAAATAGAAACGAAACCACCAGCTGATTCTGTTTCAGACAGCTTGCAGTGTGGTAATCAATAGCCCCTATGCCTCAACTCCCTGTCCTCTACACACTTTCCTCTGTCTCTCTCGCTCTTTCTTTCTCCATCACCCCCATCTCGCTCACTATCCCTTGCTTCCTCTCTCTCACTCTCTGCCCCTCTCCCACTAGCTATCAACATGTCAAATGCTGACCCTCATATCTGTCTCTGAGAGCTGTTTATTGAATCACTGATTCTGGACTGCTGCAACCATTAACATATAAATCCACAGCATGATGCTTGCCCACTTCACTCCAGTCCACTCCAGTCCACTCTCATAAAAACAACATTCTGTCAACAGGTATTCATTTACTCAGTGCCAGTCCCAAATGGCACCCTATTCCCTATATAGTGCACTACTTTTGAGAAGTAGCGCACTATATAGGGTAGTGGTATTCAACTCTTACGCTACGAGGTCCGGAGCCTGCGGGTTCTATTCTACCTGATAATTAATTGCACACACTTGGTGTCCCAGGTCTAAAAGCAGTCCCTGATTAGAGGGGAACAATTCAAAAATGCATTGGAACTGGCTTCTAGGTCCAGAGTTGAATTTGAGGGATATAAAGATTAGGGTGCCATTTGGTATGCAACCTCATCGTGGGCTTGGATGACAAACTACCAGTCATCCTGGGCTTGGATGACAAACTACCAGTCATCCTGGGTTTGGATTCATTGACATGTAGGAGATGATATCCAGGCTCCTTGACCATGCAGTGTCCAGGACTGCATCAATCCCCTATAACTATTACTTACATAACCACCAATACCATGTACATATGCTTTGAAATGTGCAAGACAAATTCTCTAATTGAGAGCAAATAAAGTTCTATTTGATTGTGCTAGTGGTGTTCCAGAGGTGAATGTGCTTGATGCCCTGCAGTGTTGGATAGAGAACTGCACCAGCTACTAATGACGATGCTACATTAGGACCATGTTGGGAGGAGAACAGAGGACGGTCAGGACCAGCTGGTGTTCCAGGTGCTGCCTGCCCTGCACCACCACATCTGACAACATTACAGCCCCTATATCCTGTAGCTTACTGCCAAGGTGTATCCCCTCTACCTCTGCACTGAACACCAGGCACCATGGGAGGAGGGCAGGAAATGTGTGTCAAGGTGTGGCCCAATAAAAAAAGTGGTTTAAATGTTGAGGGAGAGATAGAGAGAGAGGGTGGGGTGGCAAGGGACAGAGTAGCCCTCCAGCGAAACATCCTGTGGCAATAAGCAGCCACACAGCTGTTGCTGTTTCAAGCTGCTGAGCACACACAGACACACCTAGCTGCAGAGGCATCCATACTGATCACAGGGAGTCTCCTTCACACAATCCACAGTGCCCTTGTGAGCTGTGTGTGTGTGTGTGTGTGTGTGTGTGTGTGTGTGTGTGTGTGTGTGTGTGTGTGTGTGTGTGTGTGTGTGTGTGTGTGTGTGTGTGTGTGTGTGTAATATAAAGGGCCCACTGATTGGCAATGGCAGGTATCTCAAGTTTTCCACTCCAAACTTGTAATATCTGTCTGAAGCGCTGCACAGGTACACTCCAAAGCCCAGAGGCTTGATAACTCGAAACGAGTATTTTGTCAACTTTAATATCTCCTACAGCAGCTATGGGACCAAACCCTCCCCTAGGGCTCATTCCTTATCATCGAGGGGGGCTTTTTAAGGTCATGCTATAACTGAGGCTGTTATCATTAAGAGTCTAGTATAAAGTCAGTGGTTCAGCTCCCAACACAAGTTCATTTGCACTTAACAGCCTACATTTATTACAACAGGGATTCTGTTTTTAATATGGTGGGAGAGGGAAAGGAAGGGATAGAAAAAGAAGGTAAATAAATGGAGATAGAGGAGGGAGGGAGAGGAGTAAGATAGGGAGACAGAGGAGCAAGAACTGGAGAGAAAAACTATAAGAAATTGCTTCTTGTGGCCCTCTTTACCCCAAAGCTATTGGAAAGACTCGGAAAGTAGTGACTCGCGAGGGATGATTTTGTTCGAGTTTGGTCCAATTGCCATCTCCATCTTAAAAGACATTTGCTGACGCTTTGACAGTGCTGCCAGAACGCATCATGCGTGTAAACTTTGACCTGGGGACTAGTTGCTGATCCAGTTGCCATGGTTACAACTGCACACAGCAGAAAATTGACCGACCCAACAGTTTATTTTTCTCCTCCGTTCTTTTCTGTCGCTGTCAACGACAGCATCAACTTCAACCGTCCTCCATCAGACTGGTAGGCAGGTCAGGTCAGGGCAAACTTGGAGTTTAATGGCTAGAGAACAGTCGTTAGAGATACTTGGCTAAGCTACAGAAAGTAAAAATACAGTTGAAGTCGGAAGTTTAGCCAAATACATCTAAACTCAGTTTTTCACAATTCCTGACATTTAATCCTAGTAAAAATTCCCTGTCTTAGGTCAGTTAGGATCACCATTTTATTTTAAGAATGTGAAATGTCAGAATAATAGTAGAGAGAATGATTTATTTCAGCTTTCATTTCTTTCATCACATTCCCAGTGGGTCAGAAGTTTACATACACTCAATTAGTATTCGGTAGCATTGCCTTTAAATTGTTTAACTTGGGTCAAACGTTTCAGGTAGCCTTCCACATGCTTCCCACAATAAGTTGGGTGAATTTTGGCCCATTCCTCCTGACAGAGCTGGTGTAACTGAGTCAGGTTTGTAGGCCTCCTTGCTCGCACACGCTTTTTCAGTTCTGCCCACAAATGTTCTATAGGATTGAGGTCAGGGCTTTGTGATGGCCACTCCAATATCTTGACTTTGTTGTCCTTAAGCCATTTTGACACAACTTTGGAGGTATGCTTGGGGTCATTTGTGACCAAGCTTTAACTTCCTGACTGATGTCATGAGATGTTGCTTCAACATCCACATAATTTTCCTCCCTCATGATGCCATCTATTTTGTGAAGTGCACCAGTCCCTCCTGCAGCAAAGCACCCCCACAACATGATGCTGCCACCCCCGTGTTTCACGGTTGGGATGGTGTTCTTCGGCTTGCAAGCCTCCCCCTTTATCCTCCAAATATAACGATGGTCATTATGGCCAAACAATTCCATTTTTGTTTCATCAGACCAGAGGATATTTCTCCAAAAAGTACAGTCTGTCCCCATGTGCAGTTGCAAACCGTAGTCTGGCTTTATTATGGTGGTTTTGGAGCAGTGGCTTCTTCCTTGCTGAGCGGCCTTTCAGGTTATGTCGATATAGGTCTTGTTTTACTGTGGACAAAGATGCTTTTGTACCGATTTCCTCCAGCATCTTCACAAGGTCCTTTGATGTTGTTCTGGGATTGATTTGCCATTTTCGCACCAAAGTATGTCCATCTCTAGGAGTCAGAACGTCACATGGTGTTTATACTTGCGTACTATTGTTTGTACAGATAAACGTGGTACCTTCAGGCGTTCAGAAATTGCTCCCAAGGATGAACCAGACTTGTGGAGGTCTTTTTTCTGAAGTCTTGGCTGATTTCTTTTGATTTTCCCATGATGTCAAGCAAAGAGGCACTGAGTTTGAAGGTAGGCCTTGAAATACATCCACAGTTACACCTCCAATTGACTCAAATGATGTCAATTAGCCTATCAGAAGATTCTAAAGCCATGACATCATTTTGGGGAATTTTCCAAGCTGTTTAAAGGCATAGTCAACTTAATGTATGTAAACTTCTGACCCACTGGAATTGTGATAGATTATTTCACTTATAATTCAATGTGTCTGTAAACAATTGTTGGAAAAATTGCTTGTGTCATGCACAAAGTAGATGTCCTAAACGACTTGCCAAAACTATAGTTTGTTAACAAATTTGTGGAGTGGTTGAAAAACGAGCTTTAATGACTCCAACCTAAGTGTATGTAAACTTCCGACTTCAACTGTAAGTTCAGGTGGAGGTGAGGCGAGGAATGTTCATAAAGACCTATTCATGCATGTCTGTGGCTATAGCGAAGCGAAGCGAGATGCTAAATGGACAGAGATCATATCACATCAGAGCTACTGACACTTAATGGACAGACATCACTGCAGAGTTGTTGTCTGTGGTGTATACACAGTGTTCAAAATACTAGGAACACCTTCCTAACATTGAGTTTCAACCCCTTTTGTCCTCGAAACAGCCTCAATTTATCGAGGCATGGACTCTACAAGGTGTCGAAAGTGTTCCACAGGGATGCTGGCCCATGTGACTCCAATGCTTCCCACATTTGGCTGGTTGTCCTTCAGGTGATGGACCATTCGTGATACACACAGGAAACTGTTGACCATGAAAAACCCTGCAGCGTTGCAGTTCTTGACACACTCAAACTGGTGTGCCTGGCACCTACTACTATACCCCACTCAAAGGCACTTAAATCTTTTGTTTTACCCATTCACCCTCTGAATGGCACACACACAATCCATGTCTCAATTGTCTCAAGGCTTAAATCCTTCATTAACCTGTCTCCTCCCCTTCATCTACACTGATTGAAGTGGATTTAACAAGTGACATCAATAAGGGATCATAGCTTTCACCTGTATTCACCTGGTCAGTCTGTCATGGAAATGGCCGGTGTTCCTAATGTTTTGTACACTCAGTGTATCTCCTCTCAGATAGCATCCCACTGCGACTACACCACCACAGCCACTCCAAATAAACAGACAATACAACTCTCTCACCCTTCTGCAGTGTAGCTCAATAGTTCTCCTTCTAATCATATTGGCAATGATTCCAGCTCCATCAATCTCAGCAAATGATCCTTAACAAAACCCATAAAGAATATGAATGATTTGGACCGATGAGGAATTTCAATTACTTAGTTCTTATGAATTTGGTTTGTTGGATAAATGTGACACTTGGCAGGCTTGTAATTAGAGACATAAAAACGTGTGTGTTCAAAATGGCCCCCTATTTCTAATATGCCCTGGTCAAAAGTAGTGCACTATATAGGGAATAGGGTGCTATTTGGGACGCAGCCCACCACATAGTCATATATTTACACTAATACGGTTATTCTCACTAGAACCAGGTGCTTAATTAGTTGCTTTTGAAGCATCACTCACATTAGATATGAGCTAATTGGACAGTTTGAAAAACTCAAATGAGAAAGAAAAAAGAGCAAGAAATAGACAAAAAGAGGGAGAGAGAGAGAAAAAAGAGGGAGAGAGTGGCAGGGAGAGGGAGAGAGAGGCTCACAGTCACTTGCACGTGTGCTTTCCTGACACTAAGTACTGTTGAAAAGCACAGAGTGACAACAGAGTCTTCTCTAGCATCGTCCTATAGTTCACAAGTCTGGACACTATGAGGCAGCTCTCTCCCGAGTTCCGAGTTCCTCTGTTGCCACGGCAGCAGCTGGAGCCCCGCCAATCCAAGTTGGGACACAGCACACAGCTCAGCGTTCTCTCTGCATATCTGTCACAGACGCCAACTTTTCAGAGAGGGATAACCAACCGCTTTTAGAACAGTTGATTTGTCACAGACACACTGAATTTATTATCTGCTTCAACCACAATCCTGCTGAGTCCTTTTAATCTACACTGCCCTCGTCCTCGTCCACAAAACATTCAAATATCAAACTAAAGAGCAACATCCACTCTAAAAACTTGAAATCTGCTCTTTCAATCAGTTGTTTGACTGATGACAGGCGTCACAGAAACTAATAACTGAAGACCATGGCAATCTGAATCACTAAGTGATGCAGTGGTCTAAGGCACTGCATCTCAGTGCAAGAGGCATCACTACAGTCCCTGGTTCGATTCTAGGCTGTATCATATCCGCACAATTGGCACAGCGTCGTCCGGGGTAGGCCGTCTTTGTAAATAAGAATTTATTTTTAACTGATTTGCCTAGTTAAATAAAAGGTTAAAAAAAGTGTATTAAAGATTCTAAGTATTTCTTGTATTAGGTAAGCGCGTCTTAACCAGAATGTCTAAACGCATTAAGGAATCTGAGCAGTAGTGTTGAGTAGTTTGGGCCTGTTGGCACACAGCCATCTGTCTAACACAGTGGCGTTCAGGGACTCAGCAACACATTATTGGTTAGCTAGCTACCACCTGGAGAAGCAAAGTGACAGATGAGGAGAGCTGAGAGGAGAGGACCCCCCACATCCTGTTCCCATGGGCCCCTGCAGGTCGGGGGCGTCGAGTGATCGTGGAACGCTGTCGGCTCCATTCAGGGAGTGTGGCGGTGACAGGTGTTATGGCGATGGTAGGTGGACACGCTGCTGCTGTGACACGGTAGCGGGGAGCGGTCGTGGGCGATCAGCGTCAGAGACAAGGCACCGTGACGCCATGACGACAGGTCTAACTGACGACCACCTCCTAGAACGAAAGGCCTCCCATTCACTGACTAGCTGAACTGCTGCCTGGCTGTCTTCCTGTCTGCTAAAACCTCATACTCTAAAGGATACTTCTGAAAGTGAGCACACAAAGCTGTCAGGTCTGCACCTCACTGTGCACCACACACACACACACACACACACACACACACACACACACACACACACACACACCCTCTCTCTATCGATCTCTCTCTGACACTCACATACACTCTGTTTCTCTTTTTCAAACACACACACAGAAAGACTCACACACACACTCACAGTGAGCGTCCCCGCCAGTCAGTGTTTTATTGCTGA
Organism: Salmo trutta; assembly: GCF_901001165.1. Lineage (NCBI taxonomy): Eukaryota > Metazoa > Chordata > Actinopteri > Salmoniformes > Salmonidae > Salmo > Salmo trutta. Next base: position 24,636,045 of record NC_042992.1, on the reverse strand, counting down.
CTTTTACATTAAAGATCTGATTCAAGTTCTCTTCTGGACAGACAGAAATAACAGAACATCATGTGAAAACACACACGCACACTCACACACACACACACACACACGCACTCAGTGAAAGTGCCATCTACTAACAGACTGAGCTGCTTTAAGGGACTATAGAGAACCATGGTATTTAACTGGGAGGCTGGGACATTAACGTGTGTCAGGAACAACACAGCATTACTCCATCTCTCTCTCCTTCTCTTCCTCTTGTCCTCCTCACACTTCCTGCATCCTACCAATCAGCTCAGCTCCCTATGAGAAAATAGATTTCTCTGCCAAACATCCCCACTGCCGCGACCCAGCCCCGACTGGGAACGATAAGAGGAAATCACTTTTAGATAAAAAGAGAAAAAAATATATATATATATGAGTGACTCACAGAAGTCCTATACAAAAGGCAGTAGAGCTTTGCCAAGCCCTATTTCCAGCTGAACTGATGGACCTGCAGAGGCCACCAAAGGTCCTCAACTCCGGTGATTAAATGCAAATTCCAAACAACTTAAAATTCATGTTGAACACTCAAGCTGGCTGCAAAAAGCCACAGCTGCGGCTTTGCCAATAAATACATTGGACTGCAAGCTGAATGACGAACCTAATAACTACCTAACTAGTTGAGGTGCCAAGAATTGTGGCAATTAAACTGTGTGTGTGTGTGTGTGTGTGTGTGTGTGTGTGTGTGTGTGTGTGTGTGTGTGTGTGTGTGTGTGTGTGAGAGTAAGTAAGTAATAGGGAATGCTTTAGTGAGTCATTCTATCTACCCGCCTGGCTGATTCATGGTGGGACTGTTTCTTCCAGGGTGTGTTGTCCCGGATTGTGCGGGACAGTCCCACATTTTGGCCCTTTGCCCTGCAACCAAACAATCATGTCCCGCATTTTATAAAAAAAATTCTAACCCACTAATTTACTTAAAATGTATATTTGTTCCGTATTTCAGTCAGGCATTTAAACTTGTCTCTTTTGCAGCGGAGAGGAAGAGGCAAAGCAAGAAGTTTCACTGGCTGAAATCTGTCCAAAATAAGCTCAATGTGTTTCTATGGGCTTATTTTAGACCTAAGCTTTTCGCTTGCCCTCCCGCCTTTGGGACAATGACTTCCATTGTTAGGGTGGAGACATGAGCATCTCGTCATTATATACAGATCTCAGTTTGCAGTCACATTGCTCTTTTGACAAATTATGTATATATATATATATATATATATATATATATATATATATATATATATATATATATATATATATATATATATACAATATATATATATATACATACACAATATATATATATATATATATATATATATATATACACACAATATATATACACACAATGTGTGTATATATGTATACACACAATAAGGATGTGGTACTGGTGATGTTAAACACTTCTCCAATTGTTGTTGACATCTGATATTCTGCGTAGCGCAAGGCGATATGTAGGCCAATGTCATATCATCAACCAATCACATTTGTAAAATCCTTTTGGTCTAAATTCCAGCTAAAACTTGGAGAGGCCAGTTAAAAAGGCATGTTTCTGATGAAGAGCTACAAAAGTTAATAAATAGCCGTATTAGATTGGAAAAATATACTGCTCAAAAAAATAAAGGGAACACTTAAACAACACATCCTAGATCTGAATGAAAGAAATAATCTTATTAAATACTTTTTTATTTACATAGTTGAATGTGCTGACAACAAAATTACACAAAAATAATCAATGGAAATCCAATTTATCAACCCATGGAGGTCTGGATTTGGAGTCACACTCAAAATTAAAGTGGAAAACCACACTACAGGCTGATCCAACTTTGATGTAATGTCCTTAAAACAAGTCAAAATGAGGCTCAGTAGTGTGTGTGGCCTCCACGTGCCTGTATGACCTCCCTACAACGCCTGGGCATGCTCCTGATGAGGTGGCGGATGGTGTCCTGAGGGATCTCCTCCCAGACCTGGACTAAAGCATCCGCCAACTCCTGGACAGTCTGTGGTGCAACGTGGCGTTGGTGGATGGCGCGAGACATGATGTCCCAGATGTGCTCAATTGGATTCAGGTCTGGGGAACGGGCGGGCCAGTCCATAGCATCAATGCCTTCCTCTTGCAGGAACTGCTGACACACTCCAGCCACATGAGGTCTAGCATTGTCTTGCATTAGGAGTAACCCAGGGCCAAACGCACCAGCATATGGTCTCACAAGGGGTCTGAGGATCTCATCTCGGTACCTAATGGCAGTCAGGCTACCTCTGGCGAGCACATGGAGGGCTGTGCGGCCCCCCAAAGAAATGCCACCCCACACCATGACTGACCCACCGCCAAACCGGTCATGCTGGAGGATGTTGCAGGCAGCAGAACGTTCTCCACGGTGTCTCCAGACTCTGTCACGTCTGTCACGTGCTCAGTGTGAACCTGCTTTCATCTGTGAAGAGCACAGGGCGCCAGTGGCGAATTTGCCAATCTTGGTGTTCTCTGGCAAATGCCAAACGTCCTGCACGGTGTTGGGTTGTAAGCACAACCCCCACCTGTGGACGTCGGGCCCTCATACCACCCTCATGGAGTCTGTTTCTGACCGTTTGAGCAGACACATGCACATTTGTGGCCTGCTGGAGGTCATTTTGCAGGGCTCTGGCAGTGCTTCTCCTGCTCCTCCTTGCACAAAGGCGGAGGTAGCGGTCCTGCTGCTGAGTTGTTGCCCTCCTACGGCCTCCTCCATGTCTCCTGATGTACTGGCCTGTCTCCTGGTAGCGCCTCCATGCTCTGGACACTACGTTGACAGACACAGCAAACCTTCTTGCCACAGCTCGCATTGATGTGCCATCCTGGATGAGCTGCACTACCTGAGCCACTTGTGTGGGTTGTAGACTCCGTCTCATGCTACCACTAGAGTGAAAGCACCGCCAGCATTCAAAAGTGACCAAAACATCAGCCAGGAAGCATAGGAACTGAGAAGTGGTCTGTGGTCCCCACCTGCAGAACCACTCCTTTATTGGGGGTGTCTTGCTAGTTGCCTATAATTTCCACCTGTTGTCTATTCCATTTGCACATCAGCATGTGAAATTTATTGTCAATCAGTGTTGGTTCCTAAGTGGACAGTTTGATTTCACAGAAGTGTGATTGACTTGGAGTTACATTGTGTTGTTTAAGGGTTCCCTTTATTTTTTTGAGCAGTGTATATAAGGTTATTAAGCTGAAAAGATAGAAGGTGATTTTGTCAAACTTGTGAGGCTCTTCATGCTCATTAGTTGCTAATTCAACATATTTGCTGCTACATCACTCAACCCTGTTTTCAAAGTCTCACTTCCTAAAGTTTTCACATTCCCTGAGACCAACCAGAAATGTTTCCTTGGCCATGTATTCCCAGATTTTCCTAAAACAGACACACATTTGGTCTCTCGTTTCTGCATGACCAGATTTAGCATGAGCCAAAGGAGTAGCCCATAGGCTCGCTTCAATTAGCTTGTTCAGCGCAGCGGAAGGGTGTCCCAAAAAAAGATTCATGTAGGCTACACTGTCCCACTAAATCATGCCTTTGTCCCGCATTTGGGTATTTTAAATGTAGTCCCCCTAGGTGAGGGAAGAAGGCACTCCATGTCTAAAGATGTCTGTCCATTAAAGCTGTCAAATAAAAAAGACAATAAAAAGTGACTTCTCTCTCTCGTCAAGCGAAGGGGTGTTAGAGCTAGACAGATTAAAGCCTTCATAGAGATGGAAGGAAGAGCACAGTTCAGCGAAAGAAAATCCTCAAACTACTTTTAGTAAGAGAGAAGTCCTATTTCACATATCAGTGGCCTAAAAACATCAAACAAACAAAGAAGAAGGAACCAACCAGAGAAACTTCCATCACTCTTCTCTCTGTGTTTGTGATCCAATTTTCTCCTTTCCAACCTTTGTTCCCCAAAGAGAGCTTTGTGTGTGTTGAACCGTTTTCTGTATGATTAAAAATCTGACCGATCCAAACCACTGCACACAGCACGGCCAGCACTTCCATAGCCCCTCGTCCTTGGTATAACCCTCACCAATCAGAACAAGAAGACCCTTCCATCCCCTCTCTTGACCTTAGTATAACCCCCAGCATGGCGACCATGTTCTCCCATGATAGTGTGTTCCCATGTGGTCTGCCATCCCAAGTTCAACCTCTACACCACCAATCATGGGGTGTTTCACACTGTGGCTGCATGTCAGTACTGAGAGAGTAGGACAGATGGGGCCTACACACACACACTAACAGGTGCTGCTATGCAGTGATCTGACAAGGAGTGCTTTTACCCCAGCAAATCTACTCAATCAGGTAACACTCAGAGGGTGCACCAAGCAACTATAGGGAAAGCAAGCCCTGCTCCTATACTCCCTGTTCACCCATGGCTGCGTGGCCATGCACGCCTCCAACTGAATCATCAAGAATGCAGACGACACAACAGTAGTAGGCCTGATTACCAACAATGACGAGACAGCCTACAGGGAGGAGGTGAGGGCCCTGGGAGTGTGGTGGCAGGAAAATAACCTCTCACCCAATGTCAACAAAAAAGGAGCTGATCGTGGACTTCAGGAAACAGCAGAGGGAGCACCCCCCTATCCACATCGACAGGACTGCAGTGGAGAAGGTGGAAAGCTTCAAGCTCCTCTGCGTATGCATCACTGACAAACTGAAATTGTCCACCCACACAGACAGTGTGGTGAAGAAGGTACAACAGCACCTCTTTGAAGTTCGGAGGTTGAAGAAATTTGTCTTGGCACCTAAAACCCTCACAAACTTATACAGATGCACAATTGAGAGCATCCTATCGGGCTGTATCACCGCCTGGTATGGCAACTGCAACGCCCGCAACTGCAGGGCTCTCCAGAGGGTAGTGCGGTCTGCCCAATGCATCACCGGGGGCAAACTACCTGCCCTCCAGGACACCTACAGCACCCGATGTCACAGGAAGACCAAAATGATCATCAAGGACAACAACCACCTGAGCCAGTGCCTGTTCATCCCCCCTATCCTCCAGAAGTCAAGGTCAATACAGGTGCATCAAAGCTGGGACTGAGAGACTGAAAAACAGATTCTATGTCAAGTAGTGATGCGCCGATATGACATTTTTGGCCGATACCGATATCTGATATTTTCCTTGCCAAAAACAAACGATACCAATAACCAATATTACAATTTTTTGAGGCCTTTTAAGCATTCTAGTACAGTTAAATAGTTAACACACACACATGGACGCAGCAGTCTAGGGCACTGCATCTCAGTGCAATAGGCGTCACTAGAGTCCCTAGTTCGAATCCATGCTGTATCGCATCCGGCCGTGATTGGGAGTCCCATAGGGCGGCGCACAATTGTCCCAGCATCATCCGGGTTTGCCGGGGTAGGCCATCATTGTAAATAATAATTTGTTCTTAACTGACTTACCTAGTTAAATAAAGGTTACACACACACACACACACACACACACACACCACACTGACCAAAAAGCTATTTTGTTGGCATTTACATACGTCCCCATTACCAATAAAACATAATAAAAACCTATTTCTTTCACTTACTTGCTGTGCTGTTTCGTTCATTTGTTCAGTCATTTTATTTTTCAACCAGGATTTCTATGGAAATAATTTATAAGACAGGTCTTATTTGATTAATGGGGGTCAGACAAATCTATGTGAAGCTAGCCACAATAAGGATTAGCCACAATAGTGGACTTTGCGGTTAGTCTTCAAAATAAAAGTATGGCATAATTCTACTATTTGTATTAATTTGCATCACTGTCAATTACATACTTTCATGTAATTGACAGTGATGTCCATTAAATATAAATAACAATTATAATGATCATAATAACAAGGATGACAAAAACATCAAGAGCACATTGCTTTTATCCCCATCACAATGTTTATACAAAGTTCCTAAGTATTTCAGCTATCTTCATCTGGCAAGCAAGGCTCGACCGGACCGGGTTATGTGTCGTGAAGGTAGCCACAATAAGGATTAGGCACAATAGGGGAATTTGCGGTTTTCCTTCAAAATAAAAGTATGGCATAATTCTACTATTTGTATTAATTTGCATCACTGTCAATTACATACTTTTATTTTGAAGGAAAACCGCAAATTCCCCTATTGTGCCTAATCCTTATTGTGGCTACCTTCACGACACATAACCCGGACCGGTCGAGCCTTGCTAGCCAGATGAAGATAGCTGGCTGCTTATAACGTTAGCTTTGGGTAACAGGGTTAAGTAGCTGGCTAGTTATTTTTTTCATGAACTAAAGTTCAAATTTAATAGGTGAACAACAAGTGGCAACCTAGCTAATACTTACTCACAAGGATTCCTAAATCATTGCTAAGAATAATTAAAATGACTGCAGTTTCTACTGGTCATTGTTTTCAGGCTGGTTGTATTGGTGCTAGCTAGGTACCAAGCTAAAGCTAGCTACCCCAGAAGTTGCGGTCGAACAAATGATGCTTTATTACCAACGTGGTATTGTAAACACATCATTTGTGGCCGGTGTTTGCTCGTTTACTGACTGTTTTGTACAGCTTTGACAGTGCTACTGTATCTTTTTTTGACACGCAAAGACCCAAACGGTGTTCCATAGTATGTATGTCGTGAAGCTAATAGCAGTGATACTATTACTGTGTAATTCCGGTAGGGCAGCATTGGAAAAATAGCGCCCTTGGTAGTGTTAACCAGTGCTCGACCAGTCAGCGAAAGCCAACATCACCCACAACAGAGAACGGTTGATTGTCAACAGCAATGAATTCCATTATCTTGGCTTTAATGGATTTCACCTTTGAGTTGTCTCGCTGAAATTGTGTTACTCTTTCAAATGACTGCTTGACTTGTTGACTGCTCGATCCACACAGCAGACATTGTGGGCTAGGTTAGGAATGCTGTGTTGCACGCATAGCGCAGAATTTTATGTGCCGTCATTACGTCATGTACCTTCATTATATAGGTATGCACGTCAGCTTTGACATCGGTTTTGCACATCGGGTGTTAAACTAGACATCAGCTGATACCGATGTTGGCATTTTTAGCTAATATTGGCCGATTCCGATATGTTTACCGATATATCGTGCATCCCTAATCTCAAGGCCATCAGACTGTTAAATAGCCATCACTAGCACATTAGAGGCTGCTGCCCTATATACATAGACTTGAAATCACTGGCCACTTTAATCATGTTTACATATTTTCCATTACTCATCTCATGTGTATATACTGTATTCTATACTATTCTACTGTATCTTAGTCTATGCCGCTCTGTTATTGGCCGTCCAAATATTTCTATAGTCTTAATTCCATTCCTTTACTTTAGATTGTGTGTATTGTTAGATATTACTTGTTAGATATAATTGCACTGTTGGATCTTGAAACACAAGCATTTCTCTACACCCGCAATAACATCTGCTAAACACGTGTATGTGACAAATACAATTTGATTTGCTCAGGCTCAACCAGGTATTGGAAAAGCTAGAAGAAAAGCCTGGAGCAATAGACCTGTGTGTGTTTGCACAATCAGGCACATACTGCCTCAGCTGTAAGGTATACATCTACTATAAACAGATCACTGCGGCAGGCAGCTTCACCTACTGTACAGCTACAGCCCACAGAGAATAGTGGGGTTCAGTTTGCAATGTTGTTGGGTGAGGTTATGTGATCAAGTCTATGCTACAACCCTTCTTCTCTGAGGCCATTTTTATTGACAGTTTTGGTTCCAGGATGTTGCTTTGGAAGCCACCTGGGAAAAATCTAGGGAAAACGCTGCTATGGAGGGAGTGAGAATGCATTCACCCAGTTACATGTAGTATACTATAACAGTAACTAGTAAAGGTTCTGCCTGGCTTGTCTGTAGGACAGTATTTATAACGTACAACTCCCACAGGGTCTGGGTTTCAAAGCCACTATTTTAGTATAGAGACACACTATTACATGGTCTTAGTACTATGTCACGTAAAGTGAATCTACACATGGCCACACCCCTGCCTTGCTAATAAACACTTTCACTGCTAATACTCAGGTTTAGCTGAGCTGTGATGGCACCAGAGAGGATTTTTCCTTTCAATACATTTTTTCTTGGGAACTAAAATTACTGTGTATTCCACAATGAAAACAATACAGATAGTTCACACAAAAAAACACTGCTGTAGGCCTCCCAGAGCTGTCTCCCGCAGGATTAAAAACACAAATTGAGAATGTATTAGGTATCATGACAGTGAAACTGATGCATTAAGCATTGTTGGACCATGGTATGTGCCCTGAATAAAAAAACAAATGTGTTTACAGGAAATGAACACTCACAATATTGAGTGCAAACTTTAGAACTTGATATTAGAATGAAAACTGTGTGTATGTGTATGACAGAGCTAAATAATAGAGTTTGCTTCCATCAATCAAATCACAGCACATAAAGGAACGTGGGATTTGTATTTTTTTAATCAGCAGGTTAGGGCGTGATGACTGTTATTCGAATTGACCATTAACAGAAACATTCTCATCTCATGATGTAGCTTAATCTCAAACAACCGATAACAGCATTTATGTTCCAACAGCATTTCTATTCCAATTTAATTGATTGATCAGAATCCCTTAATTATTATGGCAAAAAAAAATCTATTTTGTACTTTATTTTTCTATCCTGCATTTCAGAATAACTTGAGACCGATGTTAGGGAAACCATTCCAACCTGAGAAATGATAAATATGAGGTTACTGCCTGGTATGCCATCACTTTCCTACACTTCTACACTGCCCGTGCCACCGGTAACAAAATATTGTGACACTGCAACCTGTGAAAAACAGACAACCGCTTATTCAACATTGCTAATATTCGCATAGCCTCAAAAGACACTACGTAGCATATTTCGCCAAGTCACAGACTCGAAATGATTGAAAACAGCTATTCTTGGATATTCTAGTAGGCTATTTCCAAAAACTAAAACAATGCTACTTTATTGGAAGTTCTGTTCAGAAATAAGACGCGACCGTCCGACCAAATTATGAGAACAGCTATTTTCACCTTTCACAACATTTAAAAGAATAAAAACTAATTCGATTAATAGGACTCGAAATTTCCCGTTATTCGGCAACATGTTTATTAGCTTAGAATAATGTGCCCAGTGCCCACAAATGCCACGGACAGTCCAGCCAACTGTCCTTTCCCAGGTGCGCAGCAGCGCAATGCTTGACTCCCAAGAAACAAAAACGTTGTTTTCTTTACCTGTTGGCCCTTGGTCCATAGTATCAGCGTAGATCCCGACGACCAGCATCAGTAGAAACACTCCGGCATACATTTTAACGTTTTAGTCCAGCTCGCGTTATCAGAAATCCTTGTAATGAGTGACTCCGGCAGGACTGTAACAAAGTTGTCTGCTCGATCCCATTGATGGCTGATTTCCTTCCTGAAGCGAGTGCCCCCTCCATGCGAAACACACTGGCAATTTGAGCTGCTATAGCTGACGTATGGGGCAAAGAATTCAAAAAGAACCCTTACTTCACTTTGCGCCACCAACCAAGTGGTCAAATACAGGTCTACAGCGCCGCCATGTGGTTGCTTTGTATTACAGCGACACCATCATATCCAAACACTTTTTTTCTCTACAAACAAATTAAACACAACTTTTGTGTGAGTGGAGAATCTTATCATAATAATTAGCATTTTACATTGAAACATAACAAAACCATCCAGATGTGTCATGCCTAATTCATATGCATATATGCAAATTACAAGACCTATGTTATACCTCAACAGAAACAGCTGCAGGTACAGTAGAGCCTTCATGTGTTTTTCTGAGGAGCAGCGTGTGGGAGGGAGGCTGCTCCAGATGCCTGTGGTGGGTGGAATGGAACAGCAGGAGGAATATGAGGAGGAGAGAAAGGTTTGGAGACTTCTCCGTGGTCACTACCCACTGGGCACACACTGGTTGAATCAACGTTGCTTTCACATAACTTCAATGAAATTTAACTGACGTCTGTGCCCAGTGGGTAATACCATCACAACACAACAGGTCAGCAGGAGTCTCACTCTGCCCCCCCCCCCCCCCACCACCAATGCAATTAACAATTAAGCGTCGTTCCATTAATGTTGTTTTATTTCACAACGTCAATTTTCCAATCAACTCCAGTTGCCTGAGAAAGTTAGTCGATAAAACAAAGGATGGAATCAGGTCATGGTGTGCTTCACACTGTGGAGAAGAAAAAACATGCCGTGTCGTTGTGAACAGTAATCACATTAGATGAATGCCTATTACGACCGTAAAGATTGGATTTATACCACTGTGTGTTGCCAGGAACGATGTCAGAGGCCGTGTGTGTGTGTGTGTGTGTGTGTGTGTGTGTGTGTGTGTGTGTGTGTGTGTGTGTGTGTGTGTGTGTGTGTGTGTGTGTGTGTGTGTGTGTGTGTCATAACAGCTCCAGATCAAGGTTGTTTGGACTAGGAAACCAATTACATACAATGTGACACTAAAACACAGGATTCAATACGAGACCCTGCATTGAAAATGCAACATGTAGCATTCTGGCATATAATGTTTCAGGAAAGGCGCATCTGGCATCTGAAATCTAACACTGACATCTGTCGAAATGGACCAAACAAGCTTCTGGCAAACCACCAACAACATTCTGCCTTGTGTCTGCTACTGCATGTTTGAGACAAAACAGCCAGGAGCAAAAAGCTGAGACTGTCAGAGGAAAAGTACAGTCAATATAAGGATATTCAGCAACTCTTAGAGGACTATGAAAGTGGACGTCAAATATGCTTCCTTTATTGTTAAAGACCAACGCATTTCGACATCTAGCTTTCATCTGGGTTTTTGGAGGACAGTACAGTAACATACAGCCAAGGGAAGAGAGGCAGAAGATTGATGGCGAGGAGGGGCAAGTTGAGGTGAGGTGCAGCGAGCGACAGACAGAGGAGACAGAGAAGCAGTATCAGCAGTAGTGGCAGTGGAATACTGATAAGGGACATGGCAGAGAGTGACTGTGAGGCAACTGTGCCTGTAAACCCACACACACACACTATCGTCAGCAGTTGGTAGTTGGTAGGACGGGGGGGACAGGGGGTGGGGGGGGGGGGGGGTCGGGGGGGAGTCGAGCAGGGGTGTCGTCATGCATCTCAATGCAAACCAGGCATAGCGTTGGCGGCCTGTCAGCCAGTCAGCCCAGAGCCCCATCTCTCTTCTCTCTGACCCATGCAGCACTGTCAGTTCAACCCTCATCAGCATTTATTTTCATAAGCACAGGAGCGGCAAGCTGTCAGTGCCCAGGCAACCAGTACCACCCAGAGTCACACTCCCCTTCCTGTGCCAGGACATGCACACACACACACACACACACACACACACACACACACACACACACACACACACACACACACACACACACACACACACACACACACACACACACACACACACACACACACACACACACATAGGACAACAAAAACACACACAGACAGGGGACAACAAACACACACACAGAGGACAACAAACACACACACAGAGGACAACAAACACACACACAGACAGGGACAACAAACACACACAGACACATGTGCACAGACAAACACACAAATGCACACACAAAGGACAACTCCTTCACTCTCTATCACACAGACACACACACAGGAAACATGTATAACCATATTATTCCAGCCATAGTACATTTTCAAACATCACGTGCATCATCCTATGACTTGGAGGATAAAGAGCTTATGGCTACTCATTGACCTTTGGCAGTATCAGACTGGACTAAGCTGGTAGGAGCACGATATCGACCAGGGCCAGAGACCCACATCTCTCCCTCCCTTAGAAAAGCAGGATAGTTCTTTATTTCGATTCACACACACACACACACACACACACACACACACACACACACACACACACACACACACACACACACACACACACACACACACACACACACACACACACACACACACATACACACACTTCACTTTTATGGGCGTAATTGCAGTACAAGATGGTACTTTGAACATTGTTGCTTCTCATCAGCACAAAGCAATTACACAGAGCCCCGGGGGTGGGGGTAAAAAAACATGCAGAGCGGAGAATGAACCCTGCACTACCAGGTGTTGGAGACTGGCTGCATCAGGATTAGATTTAACAGGAGACCAGGCCACAGAACTGTGGATCACAATACTGATCAGAGCACCTACCCTCAGCTCTCAGATCAGCTCCTCTCTTCTCCTCGCAGTTCGGCCAGGCTCTGTTTCTTAGGATCTGGAAAGGGAAAGAGAGGAAGTTTGTCAGCTTGTTGAACTGTGAGAGAGGGCATGTTAGAGAGGATATGTACTACATTGGCCTACAGGAGCCAAAGGCTTCAGTCAAGTAAGTCATCTCCCTTGGGCTAATGAATTTGGGTGCCCAAGAATATTTAATTTGTAAAGTGGGTGTTATTGGGGAATAAAGTCGCTGTGTGTAGATGAGAATGCATAGATATTTTAAGCACGGAATACACAGACATGTATTCACACACGTCTGTTAATTGAGTGCTAAATCAGTGGAGCGGTGAGTAAACACAACTGTGACATTTAAAATTAATTATTATAAGTGTGAAAGTAATTCAAGTGTTTAGTTATAGTAACACAGACACACACACAAAGCCAACCTGTGAAAATCAACTATACTTTCTCTTTCACTCGGCTTATTACAACCCGTCTCCCCCTTCTCTCTCGTTCACTCCCCCTCCATCTCACTCGTTCTCACTCCTTCTATCCCTATCTCCCTGCATGTTTGCCTTATCTCTCCAACCTCCAAGAAGCACACACATTTCAATTATAATTTCCTATTCAAATAGGAAATCCCTCTTTAAAGGCTGATAACACTTTATCTTTGGCATTCTAATGAGACACAGAGAGACAGAGAGACAGAGGGAGAGAGAGAGAGAGAGACAGAGAGAGAGAGAGAGATATACAGAGAGAGAGAGAGAGAGAGCAAGAGAGAGAGAGAGAGAGAGAGAGAGAGAGCAAGAGAGAGAGAGAGAGCATGTCTTATGAAATCCTCATCAGTCATTATCATTACTTTTCTAAGTGCCCTGCAATAGTGGTTATCAATTGGTGAAAAACTTCCAGTCGCGCCTCTCTTTCTCTCCCTCTCACCTCACAAACACACACAAACACACACACACACATTTATTGTAAGCAGCATACGATGTGACTCCTGCTGTTTCTCACCAATAGACTCATCTGACATTTCAATTGATGGCCATGTTATTAAGATACAACAAATAGCTAGTTGTGCCAATTTGTCTGTTCTATCATTCTGCCAGTGATACAATAGTGTTCATTCAATTCCTTTTCTCAAATAGAATGTTCCTGTGTTCATCTTTATGAAGTCCTCGTGTAACCTTTCCTTACCATCACAATACATTGGCCATTTTAATATTTCATTTGCATGATGAATAGGCTCCCATTTGTTTGTAGATATAGTCACATTTCATGGAGGCCTGTGATCCACTAGGCATGTCACTCCACAAGTATCTGCCACCAATTGAGAGCGTTTTGTTTCCGTTTTGAAAATGTTTGATGTTGTTTTCCCATGTTAAAATCCATATTTGCTACATGATTGTAGACATTTTTGTTTCATGTTTGGTACAATATATTGTTTCATTTCATGTACCATTCCCTGTCCTCTGAGTGGACGCGATGTTTATAGTGCAGAAAAATGTTCACAAGACTGATGAGGTAGAAGTTTCAGTTATTTCCATCAACTGTATTTGCGTTTATTACTTGGAGCTCGTAGTTTGTCAAGTGTCCGGTAGGCTACCTTAGAAAGTTGTATGTACGCGCTGGCGCGTTCCAATAGTTACAGTGGCCTTCTGGGACTGAGTGAACTGTGAATAGTGAATTAAGTGAACTGCTTTATGAACTGGCTCTGATTATGACTATTATTGTACAATGTAATGAAGGACTATGGAATATGTCTTTCACATTTGAATAGTTATGTGTTTAATTGTCAATTTGACATTGGTATAACCCAAGGAGCGGCTATGTGTATATTGTGTTTTGGGATTTTTTGTCAGATTAGTTTTGGTATGTGAAAGGAAGCTGTGGTGAGCTTGGTATATATCCCAACCTGAGTTAGGGTACACCAGGTTCCTACAAGGCCCCCATTTTACAAGGCCATTCAGTCTAAGTGCAAGGTATTCCTGCTTGAGCTTCAATATGGAGGAGATGCTGTTTTTATCAGTTCAGTCAACAAAGAGTTATAGGGTCATGGGGTTAAACTCTACCCAACCACAACCTGCCAAGTCTAGAAAAACAAGCTATTATCTGAGGACAGAGGAGCAGTGACAGAATAAAATATTTAGACAAGAAAGGAGAGAAAGAAATGGGAAAGGAGGTTAGGAGAGAATGATGATTGATGGTGATGAGAGTCAGAGACATAGACAGCTCTGGTGTCTCTCTCACAGTTCAGCCTAACCCTGCTGTCTCAGACAGAGATAAGGGGAAGGAGAAAGGGTCAGCATGACAGGCAGGGTGAAGGTCACACACACACAGACTTGAGAAAGATAAGAGGGTGGGAGAGCTAGGGCCGGCATGACAGGCAGGGTAACAACCCAACCCTCAATCTCTCACAGATCAAACCAGACTGTGTGTAAACAAGAACGCTCCTGTCTCCTCGAAGGATGCTAGGAGTTCCCACCTCTGTCCATCTCACGCCCTCTTTCTCCCTAGCATTTTCCCTCCCTCCATTCATCCCTATGCTTCTCTTCACCCCCTTCTTGTACTTCTTCCTCTTCTTTCTCTAAGAATTATGGGAGTTCACACCTCTGTCTATCTCCCTCATTCTCTCACTTCTTACCTCCCCTCCTTCACCTCCCTCATCCATCTCCCTCCCTTGCTCTTTTACTACCCTCCCTCCCTCCTTATCCTTCTTTCTCTCCTCCCTTACCTTACCTCCCCTCCCCCCTCTCTCCCTCTCTCCTGCCCCCCCTCCCTCTCTCCTTCCCATCCTCTCTCCGTCCTTTCTTCCTTCCCTCCTTCTCTCCCTATACTTCTTTCTCTCCTCCCTTACCTGCCCTCTCTCCCTATCTCCTTCCTTTCCTCTCTCTCTCCTTCCTTCCTTACTTCCCTCCCTGTCATTCTTTCTCTCCTTGTCATAGTCCAACAGGGAAGTCACACCTGCTGACTGAGGTAGCTGTGTCTCCTGTGGCTGACAACATGGCTGGCCCAGAGGGGTTGACAGGATGACACACACACACACACACACACACACACACACACACACACACACACACACGCACACACGCACGCACACACGCACGCACGCACACACACACACACACACACACACACACACGCACACACACACACACACACACACACACACACACAATAAGACATGGCTGGCATGCAAGTGGAACCAGGGTGGTGCGAGTGGCACTGACAGCTGCCATGGTGGTATCTGTTGTCTTCCACACTGCACAGCACAACCACCACACACACAAACACTCACACATGCTCTGGCAGTCATGCCGACAAGGTCACTCTGCATGGTCTCACCCGCTTAAGTACACTTTTCTTCATAATACTGAGTCTACTCAGAGGATGAATGGAGGATATCTCATAAAGTACCTCTCTTTTAGATTCATTCTTGGTTGCTTCATATAAACTTGGAAGCAATATGCATACTCTGATGACAGTGACTCAGCTAAAAAGTGTGATGTGTACCATGTTTGAACTTGATCCTTGTGGAAGGTGAGAAGCACCAATTAGGAATGAAATATGAGGTACTATCATCCTTTCCTTTGGCTTAAAATCATGTAGAAACATTTTCCCACTTGCTTCCTCTGAGAGGAACAGATTGTGGAGAGTGTCACCTAACTGTGAAGTGCATTTGACAGACAGCCAGGTTAAGCTTTTAAAAATGGAGATTAATTTGACTAAAATGTGCAGTAAGTTGGATTTAAAAGTAAAGTAGATGATCTAAGAGCAAAAAAATGCAAATGATCCTCTGAATATGTAATTGCCTTACTCCCCACTGTCTTCTCTGTGCACGCCAACATATAAAATAAACATATTATTCAGTATACTTTAAGCCTTCCTTACTTTATATTATGTAATTTACATACATGACATTGAGATAGTTTTAAAGGTGGCTCATGAATTTAAATTTAGATTTAGCCCAATAGTTACATAATTAAAAACACAAACTTTACTTCATTTTAACAGTTAGAACCAAGCCCCTGTCCTGCGTCCTTTGTACATAGAAGCCCCCTATATACAGCCCCCTATATACATGCTCCAGTGTGAGCCAAGCCCACACCAGCAGCACAGAGAGAGAGAGAGAGAGAGAGAGAGAGAGAGAGAGAGAGAGAGAGAGAGGTGGAAATAAAGAGAGAGCAAGAGAAGGAGAGAGAGAGAAAAGAGAGAGAGAGAGAGAGAGAGAGAGAGAGAGAAAAAGGGATAAGAGAGAGGGGGTGCGAGCAGCCATCCACTGCATACGTGACGAGATTACATGTACCCATCTATATTACTCACAAAGTGTCAACCGTGTTGTCAGAACCCTCTGAATAGCCACAACACTGAAAATACTCACCTTCCATCCAAGCTGGAAAAGGACACTACAATTACAGGTCTTTCTTCTCTTTTTGATCTTGCGTGGAAAGGTAACACTATCCAGACACCAATTAAACACCTCTGTAACACACCTGTCCACAGCTTTTCCCCTTGACACAGGTGTGTGTGTGTGTGCTTTCCAAATGATCGCATTGTCGCTAGTTTAGCGTTAGCATCATCCTCCTGTTGACACGCTAGAAAATGGAGAGTTAACACACACACTTCTGTAACTCACCTGACACAGGTGAGACGGACACATCACGTCCCCTCAGGTGCCGTTGTTGCCGGACATCTCATGACAGGATCCTCTGTGATTGGTTCACACCAGTCCCACCTGCTTGGCCACTTCAATGGTGTGATAAAGAACCTGGGGGGGGGGGGGGGGCTATTCAGCAGCAAGATGGTCTGGGATTAGAAGCTCCTGGCCAGTCTCACAGTTTTTGCCATGATGCTCCTATACTGCCCGCATCTGAGGGATGGAAACAGGGAGAACAGGCCATGGCTTGGATGGCTCGGGGTCCCTGGTGATCTTCTTGGCCTTCCTGTGACACAGGCAGTGTGCACCCAATGCTGCGTTCGGCTGAGTGTACCACCCTTTGTAGCACCTTGCGGTCCGTGGTGGTTGAGTTGCCATAACAGGCTGTGCTGCAGCCAGACAGTATGCTCTCGATGGTGCTCCTGTAGAATACTGTGAGGGACCTCGGGGCCCGAGGCCGGATTTCTTCAGCATCCTGAGGTTGAAGAGTCACTGCCTTCTTCACCATGGTGTCTGTGTGGTTTGACCATTTCAGCTCCTCTGAGATGTATACGCCAAGGAACTTGAAGTTTTCGAACGTCTCCTGTGGTCCCCTTTATTGATGAGGATGGGGGCGTGCCCAGCCTGGTCCACAATCAGCTCCTTTGCTTTTTTTACGTTGAGGGTGAGTTTGTTTACTTAGCACAATGCCGTCAGAGTGCCTACCTCCTCACTGTAGGCTGTCTCGTTGTGTCGTCAGCGATGATGGAGTTGGAACTGTGTAAGGCCACGCAGTCATGGGTATACAGGGAGTACAGGAGGGGACTGAGGACTCACACATGTGGGGCCCCTGTATTTAAAATCAGTGTGGAAGAGGTAAGGTTGCCTACCCATAAGAAAGTCCAGGACTCAGTTGCACAGGGAGGAGTTCAGTCCCAGGGCCCTGAGCTTTGAGGTGATCTTAGATGGCACTATGGTATTGAAGGCAGAGCTATAGTCGATGAACAGCATCCTCACATATGCACTACTTTTGTCCAGGTGGATCTGTCAGGGTGGTAGGCGAATTGGAGAGGGTTGAGTGTGTCGGGGAGGGAGGAGGTGAAGTGGTCTTTGACTAGACTTTCGAAGCACTTCATGATGACAGAAGCTAGTGTTACGTGTCGGTAGTCATTTAGTTCAGTTACTTTCCCTGTCTTGGGCACGAGGATGATAGTGGGGTCTCGATAAGCTTCAACATGAGGTCTGAAACCGAGTATGAAAGTGCATCCTTGTATCTGTGTGGTCTAATATAGTCAAAAATATTCTCCTTGGTGTAAGTTGAGCCAATCACCTTGGCGTAGGTTGAGCCAATGGTTGAGCCACTGGAAAGTTTAGCAAATTGAAGTGTTTTGTTACCAGGCGTAATGCAATGCATTATCGCTGGGATATGAGATAACATTTACATTTACATCATTTAGCAGACGCTCTTATCCAGAGCGACTTACAGTAGTGAATGCATACATTTCATACAATTTCATACATTTTTTTTTTCCTGTGCTGGCCCCCCGTGGGAATCAAACCCACAACCCTGGTGTTGCAAACACCATGCTCTACCAACTGAGCTACAGGGAAGGCTAGCGACAGAGCCTGGCCTATTGTTGTGTAAAAAAAAAAGTGCAAAGAGTTTATTAGATGTTAAGCCTATGACAAAAGATTATTCAAATGATTAAAAGACAAAAAAGTGTTGTGTTGAATTGTGTTTGGGGAAAAAAGGTAGTGGAAATATTTCATTCCGTACGGAAATGTGGGGTAAGTTGTGCCAAGACACCGCTTTTTTTGAACAAGCTATGTTTTCAAAACAGTAATTTTTACATTAATTTTGATTATTTCCAGGGATACATCATCCTGAAATATATGTAGATATCCTTGACGGAGTGATGCTGAATGTAAAAAAAAAAGCTCAACTTACCCCACTCTCCCCTATAACTCCTATAGCTAGAAGGCACAAACAGGTCTGGCTCCTCTTTAGTGATGTGCAGGTTGACTCATAACCCGCAGTTAGTTTTCTCTGATTAATCTCTTCTCTAACATCTTTCTTATTCTTCATCATCTGTAGATTTTATATGGAGATTGGAAACCAACTTTAAGGTGCATTACCGCCACCAACTGGACTGGAGTGTGGACCTCTTTCATCTTTCAAATCACCCACATGGTTATATGCTCATAAAAAACAATGAGTAGATGGGAGAGGCGGGACTTCCAACGCCTCACGCGTCAAACCTTTTTTGTGCCTGGCGATGCAGATGCCGTTAACGTGCACGAGCAGTTTGGTTGATATGATTGAATAACATGTATGTGTACATTTATTTTTGCAACGCTCGTGCACGCAAAACGGGAGGTTTGGCCAGCATTCTGCCAGTAATAGTATTTCAATTAAACCACATAAAATATACATCCAAGCAGAACTGAAATCTTATCAGAAACATGTTCACAGCTTTCTATTTCCGTATAACCGGTCAAACTGATGTCATTTGGATTTTTTTTACAGAAAATCGTTCCCGTTTTTTAAAAAATAGTTATTGTATTTTCTCCCATCATTATTCTGGTGAGCAAAGTTTATTTAACAGTCTTCTAGGGCAACATATGACAGAAGAAAAGCTGCATGTATCTTATTATAGACAAGTTGGCAAACAAATAGCATATAATTATAAGCAGAAACATATCTAAGTCAGGCAACAACAAAAACTCTGCACATCCTGTCAAAAAAACAGTCTCTGACTGTATCTTACAGCACATTTTCTATATTAGCGAGTTAGAATCTGGTGCGGCCTCAGATTTTCACTTCATCGCATAGTCAGGTGGTTACGAATGGATTATTAGCAATTGCAGGCAGGTGCGGGTGAACAAACAGCTGACCAGTGCACCACTACTCCTCTTGCCTACATGACACCAGATCCTCTCCCCTGCCCGCCCCTCAGACACTCTGACAGTTCAGAGCAAGGAAGACATCTCATATAATAACCAGCGGGACCCAGGTGCCATGTCAGCGTTGCACAGCGACAAGCCCCACACCCTTCAGGGATACATTCCATGACAGGAGGGATTAAACCACACAGAACAGTGAGGGTGACAGAGACATGGAGATTAATGGGGTGTGTGTGTGTCTGTGTGCCATGGCAGAGGCCAGACACTCTATTCGTGCTGTCTATATTAAAACCAGTTACCTAAACCTCAAAATTAATGATTTATCATGAAAGGGCCATAAAGAATTACTAGTAATGCTGCATACTCCAAGAAATGCAAAAATCTCACATTTCTGGTAAAAAAAAAAAATGGTTATACATGGCTGAGGTGTAGACAATTTGACGACACAAGCTCAAGTCCACAGTACAAATATGATAAAAACATGACATATTTGATATTATGTATTTCCTATTCAACAAAACTGTATGAATAAGGCTTGACATGACTTATGCTTTCTAAATATACTGTAATCCAATTATAAAATGACTAACTTTAAGATTTCACACTCCTTATAACTGTAAAATACATATTTGTATGTTTAGTGTTAGAGAAAATGTGCATATTTTGTAAAGGTCTCTCTTGATCAAAACGTCAGCCCCATCACGGTGAACTTCTCACGGAGCTCTAGTTGTCTAACAGAGCTCTAGCTTGGCTTCCTGGACTCGTTAGCAACTCAACTTTCATCTCATATTAATCTTGTCCCTCTATGACAAACAGAAAGTGTTTTTTGTTTAAAATTTATTCATCATTTTAATTATAAATCGATCTCTGAATGTGCTAGTGACAAAGCCACTCTCTCCTGCTGCACTATGATGTAAGGATTCCACGCATGTGTGTTGTTAGTGACTGTGATGTTGGGTTATCCCAGTAGTTGATGGACAGTCGGAAGAGCGAATGAAGTGGTAGGAGGGACAGCTTCAAGTGGTGTCGGCCAGGAACCGGTACCAGAACCACGCAGGTCTCCAAAACAGGGGACTTTACATCTAGGTTTTAATGCAGGACAAGGAAGAAGCAATCCTTCTTGAATCAAGCGCTGCAACCTGCAATGAAATAGACCTTTACTGCTCTCTGGTGGTAAAATAATGACATGATTTACTTTCTTTGTTTAGGAGCATTTTTTTAATTATTTGTATTTATTTCACCTTTATTTAACCAGGTAGGCCAGTCGAGAACAAGTTCTCATTTACAGCTGCGACCTGGTCAAGAGAAAGCAAAGCAGTGCGACATAAACAACAACACAGAGCTACACATGGGATAAACAAACGTACAGTCAATAACACAAAAGAAACATCTATATACAGTGTGTGCAAATATAGTAAGATTAGGGAGGTAAGACAATAAATAGGCCATAGTGGCGAAATAATTACAATTTAGCATTAACACTGGAGTGATAGATGTGCAGATGATGATGTGCAAGTAGAGATACTGGGGTGCAAAAGAGCGAAAGAATAATATGGGGATGAGGTAGTTGGGTGGGCTACTTACAGATGGGCTGTGTACAGGTGCAGTGATCGGTAATCTGCTCTGACAACTGATGCTTATAGTTAGTGAGGGAGATATGTCTCCACCTTCAGTGACTTTGACATAAAGTAGGCCCCTCAAACTCAACTCTGGACCTCGAAGCCAGTGCCAGTGCATTTTTTCATTGTTCCCCCTAATCAGGGACTGATTTAGAGCAGGGAAACCAGGTGGGTGCAATTCATTGTCAGGTAGAGCATAAAACCAGCAGGCTCTGGACCTCATAGGCCCTGGTTTTCTGTTCTACCAGATAATTAATTGGACCCACCTCAAATCAAATCAAATTGTATTGGTCACATACACATGGTTAGCAGATGTTATTGCGAGTGTAGCGAAGTGCTTGTGCTTCTAGTTCCGACAGTGCAGTAATATCTAACAAGTAATCTAACAATTCCACAACAACTACCTAATACACACAAATCTAACTAAGGGATGGAATAAGAATATATACATATAAATATTTGGATGAACGATGACCGAGTGGCATAGGCAAGATGCAATAGATGGTATGAAATGCAGTATAAACATATGAGATGAGTAATGTAAGATATGTAAACATTATTCAAGTGGCATTATTAAAGTGATTAGTGATCAATTTATTAAAGTGGCCAATGACTTCAAGTCTGTATGTAGGTAGCAGCCTGTGTTAGTGATGGCTGTTTATCAATCTGATGGCCTTGAGATAGAAGCTGTTTTTCAGTCTCTAGGTCCCAGCTTTGATGCACCTGTACTGACCTCGCCATCTGGATGTTAGCGGGGTGAACAGGCTGTGGCTCAGGTGGTTGTTGTCCTTGTTGACCTTTTTGGCCTTCCTGTGACATCGGGTGCTGTAGGTGTCCTGGAGGGCAGGTAGTTTTCCCCCCGGTGATGCGTTGTGCAGACCTCACTACCCTCTGGAGAGCCTGCAGTTGTGGGCAGTGCAGTTGCCGTACCAGGCGGTGATACAGCCTGACAGAATGCTCTCAATTGTGCATCTGTAAAAGTTTGTGAGGTGGTGTGTCCCAGGTATAAATCAGTCCGATTAGAGGGGAACAATGAAAAAACACAGTGGAACTGGCTTCGAGGTCCATAGTTGAGTTTGAGTAGCCTTGCGGGTTCCAGAATAGAGCTTGCCTGGTGATGTTGGAAGGGGGCTTTTAGAGGGTGTGGCCAATCCATCCGTCTCCATCTCCTCCTTTGGATCTCCTCCACAGAACATGACTAGCGCACTCCCAACCACCAACCACACCACCAACCACACCACCAAACCACCAAGTACCAACCCCATCACCAAACCACACTCCCAACCACACCACCAACCAACACTACCAAACCATCAACCACACCACCAAACCAAACCACACCACCAAACCACATCACACCACCAAACCACACCAATTGATGTCTTTTATTTTAATAATATTAAAACACATTACAAAGTAATTATGGAAATACAGAACAGGTCATTACAGATAACTTAAAATGTACCCTGCAACTTTGTTCACATTCATTGACCAAAATAATTGAATGGATTTATTCACTTTGGTCTCAGCACTGCACTTCTGTGTCTGTTATTATGAGTAAAATTAACTGAGTAAGAACTTTTATTTGTTCTAGGCCGGGCAGCAGTTTGAGAAACACTTTGCTTGAAGGGGGTGTACATGAGGCTGATGTTGAATAAATGTGTTAATATAGGTACTATTACATTTCAGTCTTTTAGCAGACGCTCTTATCCAGAGCGACTTACAGGAGCAATTACGGTTAAGTGCCTTGCTCAATGGCAAATCGACAGATTGTTCACCTAGTCGGCTCAGGGATTCGAACCAGCGTCCTTTCTGTTACTGACCCAACGCTATTAAGCGCTAGGCTACCTGCCACCTCAAACGCTGATTTGTCACATAAATGCACCCATTCATTCAGGTTACAGACCATGTAACTAGGCCTAGGACCCCTAGACAAAGCGAATGCAACAATATCCGTAGACTAGTGAATGGTTATGAAAGGTGTTATGAATGCCGTATGTATACTTCCTTCCTAAAGTGTTAGAGCATTTTGTTCAGCTTGACATACGAGTCCCTGTCATTATTCTTTGACTTACATAACCATCTTGGTCATACTTTAACTTTAGGTCCATTTCCATCTATACAAAACCTTGTTACTAAAATAACCACATGCTAAAAATCATACACAGAGGGGGAAAAAATGCAAATGTGTTGTTCTCTATGGAGCTTGCATATACAATACATCTACTGCATTTGTCACCATACAGAGAATCAGGGTGAAATATAATGCAAATCTTGCAAAGAAAAAGCCAAAAAAGCTTTGATCTGACAATGGTGAGCTCAACAAGATACTATCTTTGTTTTGTTTGACAAAAACTGCAGAAAAGACTTCATCCCAAAAGCTGCGAAGAGAAAGTGGTATGCTTTCTATTTTTGAAAGAAATGTGTAACATAGAGCAGACTTTGTTTTAGAACTGTTACTATCATCCCACATAGACCTCTAGCTCCACACACACCAAAAGGGTAACACACCTTGAATACAACACCAGACTGTTATTCATACCAACCTCAAGCCAATATCCTGGGACGTCTTCTGAAAATTCTATTTGGGTGTCTTCTTCAAGTTGAAGTCATTCAAATGCGTTACAAAAACAAACAATATAAGATACGGTGTCTGCCTATGTTGTAATTTTGTTTTAATAAAAACTAACGAAACAACAATGAAAATAAGGGACACCTTGGCCTAGCTGCTAAGGACCACAGCTACTCTAAAAAGGCTAGGTCTTTGGCAGCTTTCTGTGTACACTCCACACACTTGATCACACCACAAGTCTGCCTGCGTATTCCCGTCTATGTTCTGTTCATGAGTCCATCCCTAGCCTGGTCCCAGATCTGTTTGTGCCATCTTGCCAGCTCCTACGATAATTGTCACAGCAAGATGGAAAGACAGCACAAACAGATCTGGGAGCAGGCTAGTCCATCCCTACTGTCTCACATGGCTCCAGGGGGAGGAGTGGGTATTGTCTTTGTCTGCAGAGCTGAGCTGGATCATTTGTCCTTGTCCTCTTCCTGAGTCTCCTCCTCGATCACCATTATCCTTAGGCCTGAGATCTGCCCATTAGCATCCAGCTGTACCCCCTCTACCTGGCTCTGCTGCCCAGCCTCAAGCACCTCCCCCTGGGCATCATCCGACTCCCCCTGCATCACCATCTCCTCCCCTCCCTCCCCCTCAACCCCCTCCGAGACCATGGTCATCTCCATCCCAGCATGGACCACTACGGCAGAGCCCTCCTCCCCAGTCTCGGCCTCTCCTTCTTGGGCCAGCTGTAGCTCCATCACCGCCCCCATGGTCTGGTCATGGTCGCCCGGCGCGGGGTCGATCTCAATCACGGTGGTGAGTGCCTGGCTCTTGTCCTCAACCCCCTCCACCAATCCCTCCTGTACCATCCCCATCTCCACAACCTGGCCCATGGGCTGCTCCACCATCATCTCCCCACCGTCGGTCACCCCTCCCTGGGTGAGTTGGACCAGCTCCACGGGACTCATTACGGTTCCTCCCAGCTGACTGGGGTCCTGGAGGGTGGTGCCCACTAGCGTCAGCCCCTGGGAAGGGTGCAGCGTCAGGGTCTCCGTCTTGCCGTCGGCCCCCACCATGGTGGTGATGTATCGGGTGAAGGTCTGAGCGCCGGCGGGCAGAGTGTGAAGGGTTACCGTGTTGTTCTGTTGACCCAGCGTAGCCATTGGGAGGCCTGACAGGGAGAAGGGCTGGCCCATGGAGGAGAATGAAATGGGGGAGAGGATAGTGAACTGCTGGGGCTGCAGGGTGGCTGTCTGGGGCTGGGAGAGGGATGAGGTGAGGAGGGTGGTGGTGGAGGCTGGCCGCTGCAGACGGGGGCGTTTGGCCTTGGGCTTGGTGGATTTGCCTCCTGGGGTGTGGCTGATGTTGTTGAGGGGCTGAGGGTGGCAGAGCTGAGCTCTGACGTGCTGCTGTCGTCTCTGTTCCTCCAGCTGCAGCTCCAGGTCTGCAGAGATCAGGTCAGAGGTTAGAAATGACTCAGATGGTGCTCTACAGTAATCAACCGTATCAATTAGCAAGTGAATAGTTTTTGTTTGAGGCAATATCCAATACAGGTCTATCTTTGCAATTAAATGTAGACTTCAATGCGGAATACACATTTCAGTTGAATGCATTCAGTTGTACAACTGACTAGGTATCCCCCTTTCAATTACATTTTTTGTTCCCGACCATTCACATTAAATGATATGACTAAAATTGAAATGATCCAAAACATCATAGGCTACATATCTCAATCTCCCTTCCTCTGCCTGAAGTTACTGAATTGAAAACGGAATTGATCATTACTCACTGGTCAGTGTGCTAATGACCTGCTCCTCTCCAGGGTCAGTCTGTTCTCTCCTTACGCTCAGGATGTGTTTGACCGAGTCCAGCAGGCCGAACACCTGGGCCAGGTTACTCAACACTGCCACCTCTACCAGACAGGAATCTGAGGTCCATCAGTGGGTAATCGATCACATGGTCAGTAATAACACATCCATCAGTCAGTCAGTCAATCAATTAATCAAAGACATGAAATGTGTTTCAACAAGACATATGTGTACCTTATTTTTTGGTTGCCCCCATAATCTAGTATTTTCTTTATGTTACTCCTGAGAAGTCAACGTTACTTCTCATTTTATTTCATACCCTGATCAACAGAAACCAACATTGCACCTGTGTGGCACCATGCATATACCCTTAGAATTGACCTGTACCCTATCCCCTGTGTCCTAGGCCTAGCTACCAGTATCCACCAGCGTCCTGCATGGCAGCCTGCTCGCTGCGTAGCTGCACTCCTCTCAGCATTTATGACCTGTACCCTATCCCCTGTGTCCTAGGCCTAGCTACCAGTACCCACCTGCGTCCTGCATGGCAGCCTGCTCGCTGCGTAGCTGCACTCCTCTCAGCATCTCCAGCAGCTCTGTCCTGATGTTGTCCACCACCTCCCCCATCAGGCCAACATCAGCTATGCCTCTCCAGAAGTTCAACGTCTCCTCTGGGGGGAACATAAAGGACACAGCAGAGTTCAAATTCAAAGTAGGGTATATGTCATTTGAGTCACAGTTATGTGAAAAAGGTGAGGAAGAATTCATCCAGTCACATGCCAAGCAGACCTAAAGTCAAATACGTGTCACATACTTGAGATGTGGTTGGTTTAGCTTGACAGGCATGTAGGGTCGGTGGGGTTTGCACTTTGGGGATTATTCTATTAGTTTCATTTTACCGGGCGAGCTAAATCAATCGCACCCAACAGCAAGTACTTGACATAGCTTCATACCTGGGTCAAATGCACTAAGATTAATACAAGACTAATGCCCAGACAACTACTTGACTTCAGAGTTGAGAGTATAAATACAGTAAACAGTCACGAGTGGGAACTGTTTAGGTGAAGAACTCACCTGATATCTCACTGGTTTCCTTCCTCTCTGTTGTCTCCACTGCTACGGCCCCAGAACTCCAATCCACTGTTCCGGTCAGAACCTCTGACCTCTCCTCTGTTGTCATGGCAGCCTGGCCACCATTACCAATCACCACCTGGGCTACATGTCCAAAAAGGGGAGAGACATGGTTAGCTACACTACTTACAATATTCAATACACAACATAAAACGGATGATTCTGGTCCCGCATGCTTATTGACTGATAACGTATTCCAAACATGTGTGTGTGTTATATATATATGCCAATGAAAATGTAAAGTTAATTGACATGCCTTAGAATATCACAAATTCAAAAGGAGGTAAATGGGAGAAAATTGGATTAAAAGGTTCTTTACCAAAAATAACTGCTAGACAAAAAAATAACTGCCAGACAAACTTTTAAATTGTTTTGCCACAGACAATCTGAGATCTTAACAGCCCCCAGGGAGGGGCGTGTCTGGTCTCACCTTGTGAGGAGGTGGGTGTGGTGAGGCCGCTGCCGTCAGGGGGGAAGCGCGTGTTGTTGATCAGCAGGTCAAACTTGGTGCTACGACACGTGTTGGTGCACAGAGTGCTGTGTTCATAGAAGTCTAGCTGCCCCGAGTCCATCATCTTCCTGAAGGAGAGAGATGATTAGATAAAAGGTTAAGAGTGAGGAAAGAGAGCGGGAAGGGACACACCATGTGCATCAATCACCTCGGGTTGATTTTCCACTCAGACCTGGGATTCTAACTTGCAACCCTCCAGTTTCTGGCCCACATCTCTAACTTCTTGACTACCTCTGATGCCTAAGAGACAGGCAAAATGCCTATCTAACGATCTCAGATCTCTCCACAAGTGCATAGGGGGTAGGGGCTAGAGGCTAGGGGTTGATTTGGGACCGGTCGACTCTACTCCTGACCTGAGCATGACCCCGCCCATCCGGATAGCTCTCTTCCAGTCTTTCAGTGTAGCCTTCCCAGACATGTGGACAAACTGCTTGGGACTGATCAGCTGGTCTTCATACTGTATAGTGCAGACATTATAGGTAGAGAGTTTAGAAAGGAACCATCTGTTCACTGGGATTACAAAACAGATACCTATACCACCTTATCATAAAGGAGACAGCAAAGAAACAACTGGCCAATGAGAAACCTTCAACTGATGTCTAAGGCATTGTTGAGGCAAACGGTATGTGACATTCTCACAATCCCTTCTGTTGACAATGTACAAACAAGACTAAAACTCTTAAAAAGTATACCAAAGCTGGCAGTCTGAGCTGTTCCTTCTCTGCACACTAGCATTTGAAAATCTTTATGATTTCTGTAGAGAATAGTGACCATGACAATACTAACCTTGACACATTTGACGTTTATTCCAGGACAGACAAACTTCTTGACCAGTAGCACAGCTTTACACTCTCCACATGTGATGGGATAGCCCAACTCTACGTCCTCCCCGTCAACTGTTGTTTCTTCCCAAGGAACACACACACACACACACACACACGCACATGTTTTATGATATACTTTGTTTGTGTGGGACTGTGTGTGTGTCTGTGTGTGTGTTACTTACCTGGGTGTGACTCCACAGCCACAACAGCTGTGTCTGCCTCTCCCGACTCATCCATACTGCAACGGAAAGTGAATACAAAACAAATTAAAACTTTGGCTAAAAAAACAAATCAGGGTCTGCTTGCCACAAGACTGTGTTAGCTCACTAACCTAAAGCCTAGGCAAACAGCTTGGGGAGCCATCATGTGAGCGTGGTTCACCGAACCAACTCTGTTACACTAGTCTTGTCCTCTTTTCCCCCCCCCATCAGGCTCAAGTAAGCATCAGTGTGTACCTACCTTGCTGTGATTGGTTGTAGCTGGAGGATGACCTGTGTCTTGCTTTCATTGTCATCACCATCATCTTCCTCAGCAGCCCTCATCACCATCAAGTCCCCCACGGAGACTGTCGTCACCTCGGTTTGTGCCATCCTGACTCCTCTCCCAGTGTAACCTACTGAAAGCCCCAGGTAAAGATTAAGAGCACAATGGTGACAAATAGGCAAGATTACAAGAATGTGTGTGTGAAAGACTAGTCACATACAGGAGGACAGATAGGACAAGGTAGAATATGGATAAGATGCTCTCAGGGCAGACCATGCCCATAAACAGATTCAGTTCAGTTGCCTCTCAGTTTCAGCCAATGGCTGTATGGTTTAATTTAAACCTCCAAAGTGTTATTCAGTTATTCTGTCATAGTTAGAAAGGGGGGCACTGCATGGGGCTCATTGAAAGCCACGGTTACTACATAGCTATCTTTCCTACTTGGTCCCTACACATTTAAAAGGCGAGGAGAAAAACCTGACTGAAAACTTTCTTTGCATAACTTTTAACTAGTAGCTAGCTATCGTTACACCTGGTATCCTGGCTGTAACTAAGTGCACTACATTGCCCATATCCACAGAAACGTTGCGTTAGCTAGCTAACTAACGTACTAGTTAAAAGTAATGTACAGCAAGTTTGCACTCAGTTCTTCTCCTCGCAACGTGTCTGTGGGTATGGGCAGTGTAGTGCACTAGTTACAATCAGGAGATCAAGTGGAACATAGCTAACTAGCTGCTAAAGCGCCATTTGCCCGAATAGCCTTTCCCACTGATCTGTATAGCTGAACGGCTAACGGCCTACACCCGTGCATTGTACTAGTCCGGCTATCTTGCTAGCAAGGGGGCGGCTTGTAGCTAGCAAGATGGCTAAGCTAACTAAAGTAATGGACTTTGGGCAGAGATTTGGCGCTCACGCAACCTGTGGCCGGGATGTTACTAGCCACCTTGAGATTTACAGCGTGGCGGCGGTTACGTGCCGCTTGTTTCAGACGATAGCGTGCGTCCGTTCGTTCTACTTTTTCTTTTCTCCGCTCCCCTTCAAAATTACGTCCCTGTGCGGCAGCACGTACACCAAACAACAACGCGGCGACGGCGTTGCCCCGCCATTCGGAGCGAGCACGGGGTGTTACCCCTTTAAAATGACCAAATCTACGTAGAGATAGACATTACCTCGCATATAAATCAGTTAGCCTTTATGAACCGAATACACCTAACAGTACAAAGCCATCGTTTAGATTTTCCTTACCGTTTTTATGAAGTCGAACACATCCCTTCAAGCTGCTGGGCATGCGCACTTAGAGCAGTCACACTTCCTCATATAGCGCGGCTCGCCAGTCATGCATGCTGCATCCTCAAAAATAGGTCAAAAATAAAAACAAGCCTGTTGACAAGTCGCTGTTAAATGTTTTATGACTGCAATCATCACTTATTTCACAGCATTAGGACAATTGGATTATGACCTGCTTTTGCTAATGCATGTTTTGTGGACCAGTAGCACAAGTCTGTATGTATGGGGGTCGCACTAGAATTAATCAATTCTTGCTTTATGAAAGATTGTTATCTTTGTACAAAATTTTGGAGCGCAAAGATTCACGATCATTCGCAGCTCCGGGCAGTAAAAATTATGCTTCCGAAATCTCTTGATATCGATTCCGCAAGAAGAGTGGTGAATCCCCACCCTTCCTGTGCTAAACATAGCAGAAGCCCTTTTTAACATTCAGGTTACAGTTTTTACAATGTGTTCTTTGGACACAGGGACTTCAGTCAGGGTAGGGAAAAACATTAAATGTATTTTATTCTGTTAGTGATTTTCCATTGTATGAAAAACTTAAATGATATTTTAGTTGACAAAACAACGAATAATATTAATGAATCAAATGGAATTCGATGCATTTATCCGTAATTTGTCATAACGCAAAGCATCATGGGATAGATAGGTTGAGCATTTTAGATTCTGATTGGTCCCCTCTTCCCGGATTGCGTCTCAGTCCTGAGGTGTGTGCTCGTTCACTACTCCCTGCAAATCAAACAATATTGGCTTGTGTACTAGCGTTTCGAGATACCATTCATTTCATTTCAAATTAATGAAGGCAACAAGTGCACACTTCAGGAGAAGTTTGAGATTATTGGGACGTAGGGCTAGGGTAATCGCTAAAAGGTATCCAGCATTTGTCAAATTAACATCAAAAGTTGTTGTTTTTCGTGCATTTTAGCTAACCCTTTTCCTAAACGTAACCTAATTATCCTAACCTGCTGCGTAAATACTGCTAACAATCGGACCCCTCTGAAATAATGAATGGCCCTCCCTTCAGTAAAATATATGTTTACCCGACCCCCCCAAACCTGGTGTAAAAAAGTGTCCCTCCACTATACCAAAAACAATAATTCAAACAAAGTGGATAAGCACATAACATTCCTACTGTTTATCCTCTCATAGGACAGACCAGAGCCCTAGACATGCAGTTTTAAGAAACTGTTCTCCGTTTTGTAGTTACATGACAAAGTAGCCAGAAGGTTGTGGATTCGCATATCACCACGGACAAGGGTAGGGGGGATAAGATCCCCATTATAATAAAAGCACTGCATACATCTATCATCTTATTTCCGTTAGATAAAAAAAATGCTTTTTATAAATGCAATTCATGCACTTCTATGTCATTTAACATGACTGGAGAAAAGCAGAATCTTTTTTTTATACGACAACTGAGCCTGACAACCAACGAGCGCAAAAACAGTTTTCTTTGCTAATTTGTTACAAATTAACGGAAATATCATAATAATCCTAATATCAGAATTGTATAATTATTCAGACACTTTACTCAGTACTTTGCGTATATGCACTTATAAAACATGTTTTGGGGGAAATTATCATTTTCAAATGTATTCTATTTTATTCAATGATATTGTTGTTACAGAATAGATGTGTTTACTGTGATTAGTGCATGGGAATATAAGAGCATATGCTAGGCTAAATTAACAAACTAGGCATGCATAGTTTACTGCATGATCCTCAAACCAAAGACTGGCCAAACTCGTGTTTCTGAAAGTGAATTCCAATGCACTGTAGAATGACTGTGTAGCTTAATAAGGCATATTTTCCTTTTATTCAGCCTAAATGCGAAATTTGTAGGCATGTTGTTGAAGTGCTGTTGTTTTGTTTTTGAAATGCTGATTGCTCCTGCCAGCCTGTGGCATGTCACAAATAAGTCACAATTTGTTTCTTAAATGGCAGGCTATAGCCTTGAAATAATAATAATATAGCCTAAATAATTCATTTTTGTTCCTTCTTAGGCTACCTGGCTTGCTCCTGACTGACTTAGTATGTAGTTTAATAGCCTGTTGAAATGTTGAACTTTAAATGAAAGTGACAGAAATGCAGACACCGGAGGCAGATGGTAGAGCTCTGATATTTATTATAACAAAGGGAGCAGGCAAAGGCAGGTCAGGGACAGTTCATAAACCAAGTGAGAGTCCAAACAGTACCAGATGATAGGCAGTCTTGACATCCGAGTACAAAACAGTACAAGGGATAGGCGGGCTGGTAGTCAGAACAGGCAGAGTGGTCAGGCAGGCGGGTTCGGAGTCAGGACAGATAAGGGTCGAAACCAGGGGGACTAGAAACAAACAGAGACTGGGGAAAAATAGGAGCAAGGAAAACCACTGGTTGACTTGGCAAACAAGACAAACTGGCACAGAGAGACAGGAAACACAGGGATATATACACCGGGGATAACAAGCAACACCTGGAGGGGGTGGAGACAATCACAAGGACAGGAAAACAGATCAGGGTGTGATACATTTTTTTTGTCTCCTCGGCGATAGTATGTTGTACTGCAGCCTATGAATGTCAAAAAAAAAAAATCCCATATGCATCAGAGTTTTTCCCGGCATGTTACAGCTTGTTTCTAGCACAAAGCATTGCAGACTAAAGCGGCATTATAGATTGCTTTATACACTGCTCAAAACACTTAAACAACACAATGTAACTCCAAGTCAATCACACTTCTGTGAAATCAAACTGTCCACTTAGGAAGCAACACTGATTGACAATAAATTTCACATGCTGATGTGCAAATGGAATAGACAACAGGTGGAAATTATAGGCAATTAGCAAGACACCCCCAATAAAGGAGTGGTTCTGCAGGTGGGGACCACAGACCACTTCTCAGTTCTTTTGAATGCTGGCGGTGCTTTCACTCTAGTGGTAGCATGAGACGGAGTCTACAACCCACACAACTGGCTCAGGTAGTGCAGCTCATCCAGGATGGCACATCAATGCGAGCTGTGGCAAGAAGGTTTGCTGTGTCTGTCAGAGTAGTGTCCAGAGCATGGAGGCGCTACCAGGAGACAGGCCAGTACATCAGGAGACGTGGAGGAGGCCGTAGGAGGGCAAGAACCCAGCAGCAGGACCGCTACCTCCGCCTTTGTGCAAGGAGGAGCACTGCCAGAGCCCTGTAAAATGACCTCCAGCAGGCCACAAATGTGCATGTGTCTGCTCAAAGGGTCAGAAACAGACTCCATGAGGGTGGTATGAGGGCCCGACGTCCACAGGTGGGGGTTGTGCTTACAGCCCAACACCGTGCAGGACGTTTGGCATTTGCCAGAGAACACCAAGATTGGCAAAT
Organism: Salmo trutta; assembly: GCF_901001165.1. Classification (NCBI taxonomy): domain Eukaryota; kingdom Metazoa; phylum Chordata; class Actinopteri; order Salmoniformes; family Salmonidae; genus Salmo; species Salmo trutta. Next base: position 24,602,753 of record NC_042992.1, on the reverse strand, counting down.
TCGCCACTGGCGCCCTGTGCTCTTCACAGATGAAAGCAGGTTCACACTGAGCACGTGACAGACGTGACAGAGTCTGGAGACGCCGTGGAGAACGTTCTGCTGCCTGCAACATCCACCAGCATGACCGGTTTGGCTGTGGGTCAGTTATGGTGTAGGGTGACATTTCTTTGGGGGGCCGCACAGCCCTCCATGTGCTCGCCAGAGGTAGCCTGACTGCCATTATGTACCGAGATGATATCCTCAGACCCCTTGTGAGACCATATGCTGGTGCGGTTGGCCCTGGGTTCCTCCTAATGCAAGACAATGCTAGACCTCATGTGGCTGGAGTGTGTCAGCAGTTCCTGCAAGAGGAAGGCATTGATGCTATGGACTGGCCCGCCCGTTCCCCAGACCTGAATCCAATTGAGCACATCTGGGACATCATGTCTCGCTCCATCCACCAACGCCACGTTGCACCACAGACTGTCCAGGAGTTGGCGCCACCTCATCAGGAGCATGCCCAGGCGTTGTAAGGAGGTCATACAGGCACGTGGAGGCCACACACACTACTGAGCCTCATTTTGACTTGTTTTAAGGACATTACATCAAAGTTGGATCAGCCTGTAGTGTGGTTGTCCACTTTAATTTTGAGTGTGACTCCAAATCCAGACCTCCATGGGTTGATAAATTGGATTTCCATTGATTATTTTTGTGTGATTTTGTTGTCAGCACATTCAACTATGTAAAGAAAAAAGTATTTAATAAGATTATTTATTTCATTCAGATCTAGGATGTGTTGTTTAAGTGTTCCCTTTATTTTTTGGAGCAGTATATAATCATGTCAATTTTTGAGAGCCACAATACTCTCACACCCTCACTCTCACACCCTACAAGGCCTAAAGTCTAATTAAAAGGAAGACAGTTTATCCGAATTAGACCTTCTCCAATTAGTCTACTTTCAGCAGCCATGTGCTGTCCATTTTCACAGCTGCCACTTCGAAGTATATAAATTAAGTTAAATGGCTTATTGTGAGGTCAATAACCGTGATAAATAGCTTCGTTATGGGCAAATAAATATATATTTTTTTACTCAAATCAATTATAGCAGTAGCAAGCTTACCTCTGGTCCTCTTTCTCATCTTTGCGCTCTCTCTCTCTCAAACTGAACAGGACATCAGTAGGCCTAGTCTGCTTACACAGATATTGCATTTTTTGACATATAAAATAATATTTTCAGAAGAAGCCTTTGACTCGCCTACTGAAGTGCCACCGTACACAGCACATCCATTGGTTAGGCAGCACAAAAGGGTTTACATCAGCAAGAGCAGAGCAGGCCAGGCCTCATGATTGGGATAGCCTATCCATTGCAGTGTGTAATGCAGTGTAGCCTAGGTTTATATACACAATTTATTTAAAATGGATTAAAATTATATATATTTTTTGTTGCCACACAATACCCCATAATGTCAAAGTGGAATTATGTTTTTTGGAATTTTTATAAATGAATTAAAAAGGACATTGGAAGTGTCTTGAGTCAATAAGTATTCAACCCCTTTGTTATGGCAAGCCTAAATAAGTTCAGGAGTAAGAATGTGCTTAACAATTCACATAATAAGCCGCATGGTATCACTCTGTGTGCAATAATTGTGTTTAACATGATTTTTGAATGACTACCTCGTCTCTGTACCCCACACATACAATTATCTGTAAGATCCCTCAGTCGAGCAGTGAATTTCAAACACAGATTCGACCACAAAGACCAGGGAGGTTTTCCAATGTCTCGCAAAGAAGGGCACTGATTGGTAGATGTGTAAAAAAAAACATTAAAAAAACCCAGACAATATCCCTTTGAGCATGGTGAAGTTATTAATTCAACTTTGGATGGTGTCTCAACACACCCAGTCACTGCAAATATACAGACGTCCTTCCTAACTCAGTTGCCAGAGAGGAAAGAGACCACTCAGGGATTTCACCATGAGGCCAATGGTGACTTTAAAACAGTTACAGAGTGTAATGGCTGTGATAGGAGAAAACTGAGGATGGATCAACAACATTGTAGTTACTCCACAATACTAACTTAATTGATAGAGTGAAAAGAAGGAAGCCTGTTCAGAATGATCCATTGGTAGTTTGTTGTAACCAAGTATTGGTGCTAACATTGTGTATTGGTGCTAACCGTGTGTTATTGGATGCTAGCATGCTAGTTAGCTACGGGTCATAGGACACGGTGCACTGGGTGGGTTTCACGGAAGAATACTGTACCAAGTTATCTAGCTGAATAAACTAACTTTGAGCTTATTCCTGGAAACATTGAACCACTGTAGTTTATATCAATTATAATTTCTAAAGTGGAAGTTGGAAAAGTTATATTTGAGTGTTTCAGTGAATGGTTAGTGAGGGAGGCCCTGCTCTCTCGCTTCCCCAGTTGTTTAGTTAATTTTCATTCCAATCTCCTTTGCATTAGCGTAGCCTCTCCAGTAGCCTGTCAACTATGTGTCTGTCTATCCCTGTTCTCTCCTCTCTGCACAGGCCACACAAACGCCTCACACCGCGTGGCCGCTGCCACTCTAACGTGGTGGTCCCAGCGCGCACGACCCATGTGGAATTCCAGGTCTTCGGCAGCCTCTGGAACTGCCAGTCTGCGGCCAACAAGGCAGAGTTCATCTCAGCCTATGCTACCCTCCAGTCCCTCGACTTCTTGGTGCTGACGGAAACATGGATTACCACAGAAAACACTGCTACTCCTACTGCTCTCTCCTCGTCTGACCACGTGTTCTCGCATACCCCGAGAGCATCTGGTCAGCGGGGTGGTGGCACTGGAATCCTCATCTCTCCCAAGTGGACATTCTCTCTTTCTCCCCTGACCCATCTGTTTATCTCCTCCTTTGAATTCCATGCTGTCACAGTCACTAGCCCATTCAAGCTTAACATCCTTATCATTTATCGCCCTCCAGGTTCCCTTGGAGAGTTCATCAATGAGCTTGACGCCTTGATAAGTTCCTTTCCTGAGGATGGCTCACCCCTCACAATTCTGGGTGACTTTAACCTCCCTACGTCTACCTTTGACTCATTTCTCTCTGCCTCCTTCTTTCCACTCCTCTCCTCTTTTGACCTCACCCTCTCACCGTCCCCCCCTACTCACAAGGCAGGCAATACACTTGACCTCATCTTTACTAGATGCTGTTCTTCTACTAATCTCACTGCAACTCCCCTCCAAGTCTCCGACCACTACCTTGTATCCTTTTCCCTCTCGCTCTCCTCCAACACTACTCACTCTGCCCCTACTCAGATGGTATTGCGCCGTCGCAACCTTCGCTCTCTCTCTCCTGCTACTCTCTCCTCTTCCATCCTATCATCTCTTCCCTCTGCTCAATCCTTCTCCAACCAATCTCCTGATTCTGCCTCCTCAACCCTCCTCTCCTCCCTTTCTGCATCCTTTGACTCTCTATGTCCCCTATACTCCCGGCCGGCTCGGTCCTCCCCTCCTGCTCCGTGGTTTGGAGGAAAACTAGCCTCCCTGCGGACCTGGCATCTTTTCACTCCCTCCTCTCCACATTTTCTTCCTCTGTTTCTGCTGCTAAAGCCACTTTCTACCACTCTAAATTCCAAGCATCTGCCTCTAACCCTAGGAAGCTCTTTGCCACCTTCTCCTCCCTCCTGAATCCTCCCCCCCCCTCTCTGCGGATGACTTTGTCAACCATTTTGAAAAGAAGGTTGACGACATCCGATCCTCGTTTGTTAAGTCAAACGACACCGCTGGTCCTGCTCACATTGCCCTACCCTATGCTTTGACCTCTTTCTCCCCTCTCTCTCCAGATGAAATCTTGCGACTTGTGACGGCCGGCCGCCCAACAACCTGCCCGCTTGACCCTATCCCCTCCTCTCTTCTCCAGACCATTTCCGGAGACCTTCTCCCCTACCTCACCTCGCTCATCAACTCATCCTTGACCGCTGGCTACGCCCGTTCCGTCTTCAAGAGAGCGAGAGATGCACCCCTTCTCAAAAAACCTACACTTGATCCCTCCAATGTCAACAACTACAGACCAGTATCCCTTCTTTCTTTTCTCTCCAAAACTCTTGAGCGTGCCGTCCTTGGCCAGCTCTCTTGCTATCTCTCTCAGAATGACCTTATTGATCCAAATCAGTCAGGTTTCAAGACTGGTCATTCAACTGAGACCGCTCTTCTCTGTGTCACGGAGGCTCTCCGCACTGCTAAACTGCTAACTCTCTCTCCTCTGCTCTCATCCTTCTAGACCTATCTGCTGCCTTTGATACTGTGAACCATCAGATCCTCCTCTCCACCCTCTCTGAGTTGGGCATCTCCGGTGCGGCTCACTCTTGGATTGCGTCCTACCTGACAGGTCGCTCCTACCAGATGGCGTGGCGAGAATCCGTCTCCGCACCACGTGCTCTCACCACTGGTGTCCCCCAGGGCTCAGTTCTAGGCCCTCTCCTATTCTCGCTATACACCAAGTCACTTGGCTCTGTCATATCCTCACATGGTCTCTCCTATCATTGCTACGCAGACGACACACAATTAATCTTCTCCTTTCCCCCTTCTGATAACCAGGTGGCGAATCGCATCTCTGCATGTCTGGCAGACATATCAGTGTGGATGACGGATCACCACCTCAAGCTGAACCTCGGCAAGACGGAGCTGCTCTTCCTCCCGGGGAAGGACTGCCCGTTCCATGATCTCGCCATCACGGTTGACAACTCCATTGTGTCCTCCTCCCACAGTGCTAAGAGCCTTGGCGTGACCCTGGACAACACCCTGTCGTTCTCCGCTAACATGAAGGCGGTGACCCGATCCTGTAGGTTCATGCTCCACAACATTCGCAGAGTACGACCCTGCCTCACACAGGAAGCGGCGCAGGTCCTAATCCAGGCACTTGTCATCTCCCGTCTGGATTTGCTGCAACTCGCTGTTGGCGGGGCTCCCTGCCTGTGCCATTAAACCCCTACAACTCATCCAGAATGCCGCAGCCCGTCTGGTGTTCAACCTTCCCAAGTTCTCTCACGTCACCCCGCTCCTCCGCACACTCCACTGGCTTCCAGTTGAAGCTCGCATCTGCTACAAGACCATGGTGCTTGCCTACGGAGCTGTGAGGGGAACGGCACCTCCGTACATTCAGGCTCTGATCAGTCCCTACACCCAAAGAAGGGCACTGCGTTCATCCACCTCTGGCCTGCTCGCCTCCCTACCTCTGCGGAAGCACAGTTCCCGCTCAGCCCAGTCAAAACTGTTCGCTGCTCTGGCACCCCAATGGTGGAACAAGCTCCCTCACGACGCCAGGACAGCGGAGTCAATCACCACCTTCCGGAGACACCTGAAACCCCACCTCTTTAAGGAATACCTGGGATGAGATTAAGTAATCCTTCTAACCCTCCCCCCCTACCCTCCCCCCCAAAAATATATACATGTACTATTGTAAAGTGGTTGTTCCACTGGATATCATAAGGTGAATGCACAAATTTGTAAGTCGCTCTGGATAAGAGCGTCTGCTAAATGACGTAAATGTAAATGTAATAAAAAATATTCCGAAACATGCATCCTGTTTGCGACAAGGCACTTAAGCAATACTGCTGTCACGCCTACTCCCACTCCCCCGCTCTAGTGCTTGACGTCGCTGGTATACTGACCACTGGTCCTGGCAACCATCAATACGCACACCTGGACCTCATCATCGCCTTGATTAATCTCCCTTTATTTAGCCCTCAGTAGCCTTAGTCATCAGGAGTATTGGTTTTGGTCACATTCAGTACAGGTCTCCTGTTTTGTTTATCTGCCTTTCTTATCATTAAACTCACCTTCTGCACCTGCTTTCTATAGTTTACAACTGCAAAAAAATTGGCAAAGAAATTCACTTTTTGTCCTGAATACAAAGTGTTATGTTTGGGGCAAATTCAATACAACACATTACTGAGTACCACTCTCCATATTTTCAAGCATAGTGGTGGCTGCATCATGTTATGGGTATGCTTGTAATCGTTAAGGACTAGGGAGTTTTTCAGGATAAAAAGAAACGTAATGGAGCTAAGCACAGGCAAAATTCTAGAGGAAAACTTGCTTTGTCTGCTTTCCACCAGACACTGGGAGATTAATTCACCTTTCGGCAGGACAATAACCTAAAACACATGGCCAAATCTACACTGGAGTTGCTGAGTGGACAATTTACAGTTTTGACTTAAATCTACTTGAAAATCTATGGCGTAACTGAAAATAGTTGTCTAGCAATGATCAAAAAACAATTTGACAGAGCTTGAATAATTTTTAAAAGAATAATGGGCAGGTGTGGAAAGCTCTTAGAGACTTACCCACAAATACTCACAGCCGTAATCGCTGCCAAAGGTGCTTCTACAAAGTATTGACCCAGGGGTGTAAATACTTATTTAAATTAGAGATTTCTGTATTTTCTATCCAATAAATTTGCTAAAATTTCTAAAAACATGTTTCCAGTTTGTTATTATGGGGTATTGTGTATAGATGGGTGAGATATATATTTTTTTTATCCATTTTGAAATCAGGCTGTAACACAACAAAATGTGGAATAAGTATGAATACTTTCTAAAGGCACGGTATGCTATGGATCATTTGATTGAGACCATACTAGGCGCACTTGATATTGCACGCCCAGCAGAGAATCAGGGATGAGGGGCAGCATCAAGCACACATCAAGATATAATAAGAAACTCATTCTCAAACAGTGAGCAATATGACATCTAATCGATTACAAAATACTAAACCCTCCCCTGACTGAAATTGTAAAAGCATGACCCTTGCACATTTTCCTCCTGGTAACAGTGTACAATCCGACCCCTGCCTTACAAAATGTACCTTCACTGTCACTTTCATTAAAGATCTTTAAAAAGATCTGATCATATAAATCCATCAAGTCTTTCTTTCATTTAATGTAACATTTATTTTCTTTTTCACCACATATAAAATAAGCACAATCATTTCAATGAATTTGCGCATTTAGCGTGTGTGTATCTGCGTTTCTTCCCTCCAGATGAGTCGTTAAGGACCACAGATGTTTCTACCATAAATCTATATATGGTTTCTATAGGTGAGCTTGGACAGGAGCGGAGGGTACAAGTGAAAGCAATATAAGTAAACAGCTTCATTTTCACAAGTGATTAATCTGTTATTGATTAGTTATTGATCAGTTATGCCAACTAACAGTTGTGATTTTCAACAGAGGCTTATGAAAATGAAAGCACACCAATATTATTACCATACACAGTTGTATGTTTATTAGTTGAAGTTTAGTATTTTATTTGCACTGTGATTCAGATAAGTGGGTCAGGTATGCAGTTCTGTTGTTACCCAAAGAGGGCGCCACAACCCTAGCATGGAGATGGTCAATCAATATGGCACCATGGACATAATATTGTTTCTTGATTGAATACCCGTTAACAGTAGAGTACCTTGCACAGAACATTTAGAATAGAAAATAAATAACATTTAATTTGTCAACCTGTGATCTGTGATTGGACTCGGTCAGAGGCAAAATAGAAGTATCAATGGTGCTGCTGTGCTGCTAATGCATTAGTGATTTGTCATATGTTGTTGTACTATCAAGGACCTGTTTGATACTACAGATTTAATTAGATTGTTTTGTCGATTGGTATTCAGATTACACTATTATGATATAACTATAATCACAATGAAAATGGCCACTTACCATTTATAATCAACTGAACACTTTCTAAAAGCATAAATTCTTTTCCATTTTTCTGCTCTAAAATCTAAACTTTTCTAGTTCTACTGGCAACGTGTCAAGATCCAAGCTCAATTTCTTCTTTCATGTCAATTTGGCCTGAATAGGCTGTTGAATATAGCTGGTGCTCCATCTCAGTGACAGGGGCCTTTCTCTAGATACACCTTGTTCATAGACCATCATTGGGCATCATCAGCACCACAGCTTCCTAATTCCTGTTTTCTTCCAATCTGATGTAACAATACAGTCAATAAGAATCCTTATCAAAGTCAGTGCTCAGGAATAGGTTGCATTCAATGACAAGCAGCTATATCACAGCACATTTTATCATCATTATAAGCATAGAAAATCCAGCTGTACAAAATAAACCCTGTTAGAAATGACACAGGAAGCTGAAAAAAGAAAGCAGTACATACTGTAAGGAACATGGTTTGTCTCTAACTCCCTTTGTGGCTTAGAATGAAAATATTTGCTGCTTTTCAAAAGGAGTTGAATTGTGATGATCAAACAGACAGTGGCCTACATTATCATCCCACTGAAACCATGTCTGAAAAAGGTCATTCTCCATTTCTATACATTCCCAGGCAAGACTGTTTTAGTTCATTTAAAGGGTATGTCTCCCATCCCTTGGCATCGGTATTGCCATCTCTTTGTGGATGTGTCCTTTCTTACCGTAACAAGAACATAGGTCAATACAGACATCTGATTGTCATACATATTGGTTAGCCAACTGATTTAACTTTGAAAGAAACGAGACATGTTGTAACGGGGCTATGACCTGTGATAACAGAGGTTTAATCAGTCTGTGAATGGTCAGTAGAGCTTAAAAATTGACCACGACATAACTATAAACAGGGTAAACATTGATGAGTGTAGGAACAACGGGAACAACTAAACTACGTTTGCATCAGACTTTGTAAAGCAAGAGGCAAGACATCATTTTTGTCAAGAAATTGTATGCTGAGGCTTTGTAAGGTGTTTGTTTACCAGTATGTATGGAACAGCTCCCAAAAGATGAGTTAGTTAGACATTCCTTTCAACAAGTCAAGTCGCATGACCATGATACTGCCCATATGCTCCTGTGCCTTGCCCAATAACCACTGGACACAAAACCAACATAGAACACAATATCACAGAAAGTCACATTTGCTGAATGCACAATGTCTCTCCTGCCATCTACAGTGTGTGCAGGGTGTGGAGGTGGACAAGGTGAGCTGAGGGGAAGGAAGGGAGGAGGGACCAGTCAAAGTGAGCTGTTATCTAGACCCTGAGCCATGGTAACACCAGTCTACAGCCAAGTCTCAGGTCAACTGTTATCTGCACTGAGGTTTGCAGTATAGAGGTAGTAGTCTAGGGAAACTAGAGAGTTATCTTCCTGTGCCTCTCTGCAGACCAAAAGGGCCTATAGGCATGGCAAGATTCTGGCTGTCTTGATATTGGAACCATTCTGATGGAGCATGGAAGCCATTAGGGTCCGAAATGTCATGTCTTCAACCAGACAATGTAATAACACACAGTTTCCCATCAGCCAGTACCTCTTTCCAGTTAAAGGAATGTTGTTTGGGGTTGTTTTCCCCCTTGAAGGCCCACCTTGGAAGGTTTGTTTTTGTTTTTTAATATGCCATATACAAATGCAATGAGTGGCTACCATTAAAAGGGTTTGTGGCTTCAGCGATGTTCTACAAATGATAGATCTGTAAAAAAGTATAATAGAAAACATTGCTCATCTGCTCTGATGTAGGAAGTCCACAACATGATGCAACATGAACAAGATTTGGTTTGTGTGCAATTACATAGATTAGCAGTCTGCAGGAGGGGATGGGTGGTGGTGGTGACACATATAGAGTACAGTTTATTCTCCCTGCCTATTATCAGTGACCTTTTAATGCCAAGTTAACCATACCCAGTGGTGTAATGTAAAGTACTTAAGTAAAAATACTTTAAAGTACTACTTAAGTCGTTTTTTGGGGGGATCTGTACTTTACTTTACTATTTATATTTTTGACTACTTTTACTTTACTGCATTCCTAAAGAAAATAATGTACTTTTTTAGTCCATACATTTTCCCTGACACAGAAAAGTACTGGTTACATTTTGAATGCTTAGCAGTACAGGAAAATTGTCTAATTCACACACTTATTAAGAGAGCATCCCTGGACACTAAACTCACTAAACATAAATTCTTTGTTTGTAAATTATGTCTGCGTGCTGTCGTGTGTCACCTGGTTTGCTTAATATAAGCAATTTCAAATTATTAATAGTTTTACTTTTACTTTTGATATTTAAGTATATTTTTGCAATTACCTTTACTTTCGATACTTACGTATATTTAAAACAAAATACTTTTAGACTTTTACTCAAGTAGTATTTTACTGGGTGACTTTCACTTTTACTTGAGTCATTTTCTATTAAGATATTTTTACTTTTACTCAAGTATGATGATTGGGTACTTTTTACACCACTGCCCATACCGGACATGATGTACAGTCTCAGGGGACTGCAGGCAGAGCAACGGCACACACATGCAAACACACACACACACGCACGCACACACACACACACTTAGCCAGACAGGAGTCAACCCACAACAACGTAATGGGAGTGATGCCAGACCACAATAATGCATTGTCCACCAGTCAAGACCTTGCCTGCTTAAGAATCCAATAACTCCTGCGGCAGCAAAGGGCATCCAGGAAGGAAAAGGATGCTGCCAGGAAGGAATAGAATACGTACTGGAATACCCCAAGGCCTGATCACTGTCACACAGGTGTCTCTGGCTGCATTTACACAAGCAGCCCATATCTGATATTTTGCCCAATTATTGTCAAAAGGCCTCTTCTCAATGGTCAAAAGAACAATAATTGTGCAAAATATCAGGATTGGGCTGCCTCTGTAAATGCAGCCTCTGTGTCTGCCTTACCTAACTGGGCCCAAAGCTACCCAGGTGATGTTCAACTGTGTAGGTTTAGCATGTACATGTATGATGCTATTCCACTGCAAGGATTTACACTGGTGTTTGGCCTAAAGACTCAGACTTTTGTGTTTGTGGAGAAGCTTTTGTCACATCAAGATGTGTACTACAGGTTGTGTATCACGTAATCCCATCAGAAAACAGCCCCATCCTGACCTCTGGAGGAACTGATACAGAGAGGAATGGCAGGCTAGCTACACTAGGCATATGGTGACACGTGCACACGTGATGTCACAGGACAAGGGCCTTACTTTAGACCATGGCTTAGTTTCAATGGGAAACTGACTAAACTGTGAGATGATGTGAGATACTTGTGGAGATAAGAGAGGGGGAACAACAGTGGAGACATGAGTCGTGTTTATTAGGGAACGCATCGGAACACGTTCTAGAACGATTCGCAACGGAAAAGATACATTTGCGTTTCTTATTGGACAATTCCTGGTAGTCCCTCTCCGTTTCAATCCGTTTTCTTCCGTTTGGTGCGTAATGAACATTACCAATGATGAGGTCAGGGATCGAGGGTCAGTCTCTCAGCAGTTGCAACTCTTCTCCCTCGGCTCCACCTCAATGTCCTCATCACCCGGGTAAAGGACCCTGGTAGTGAGGCCACTCTTCACCCCATCCCATCCGTCCCTCGTGGTGATCTGCCCCATCTTCATCAGCTCATAGATGTCCCTGCTGAGCAGCTGGAAGGCACGTTCCACGTTGCTGTTGCACTTAGCCGACGTCTCCACATAGCGTATCCCCATCTCCGCCGCCAGCTGCTCAGCCTCGTCCCGCGTCACCTTCCGGTCCTTGTTTAGGTCGCTTTTGTGGCCAATCAGGATGTAGACCATGTTGTGCGGCAGGATGTGCTCGCTCACTTCCTTGTGCCACTCCCTCACGTGTTCGAAGGTCTTGTGATTGGTCAGGTCGAACACAAGGAGCCCGCCCACTGAGTTACGGTAGTAGGAAGTGGTGATGGACCTGGAAGATGGAGAATAGGAGATGTTACAATTCAGCTCTGATCCATAGTAAAATGTGAATTTAAACAGTGCTGACTTGAATCACAGTGTAACCCTGAACCAAACTACATTAATGGCATGACAACAAACATATAGTAGTTGGCAAAACAGCATAACAAGATCCGCGACTCCTTGCAGGTCCAGGGAAAAACATCCATTGTGGCTTACAAACTAAGGAATGGTAACTGTACAGACCTGTAGAGACAGTTCTTTCATGCCACTGAGAATCTCTTTTAGGTGTGTACTGTGAACCTCCTATGGGAAAACAGTCTTTCTTCCATAATATTCTGTCAGAGACATCCAGGTTCAGCTTCAAGAGGAAAAGGAGGTCTGAGAGCAGAGTCTACAAACACAGTTCTAATGCTCTTAGAAGAATTGTATCTGAGACTGGGGAATGAATTATGTTGTTAACATATTTTTTTCAACTACAAGCTACACTGGCTCCTGGATGGATACTGTGTGTGCCTAGACATTGCAGAATAGGCTACATAAAGGCACATTACTACATGTATGTAACAGAGAGAGCCATGCCTCGCTGATTCACAGGCCATCTCAGCAGTAACAAACCACGCTTGCAGAATAACCGGATTTGACTGTCATCCATCCAAAGACAGACATCAAAACCTTCTTATTATTGCATTAAAAAAGGATATTTGTGTATTACACAAAACGGTATCAAGGCGAGGTTGTTGCCCATCATCAGTGAATGAATCCAACTGATGATGCGACACAATTTAATGACTGTTTTTATGATGGAGACTGGAGTAACGGCCTCCGTTATTGCAGTCGTAGGGTAAAAAAATGACTGACGATGACTGACCTCGTTTCTCTGTGGGTAAAAAAAACTATTATTTTTCTCAACTGTTATTCGCCAAAATGGTAAACCGACCACAATAGATATTGTAAAGGTTGAGGCGTTTTAGTTATTTGATCCATATAGGCTAATTTATACTGATGGAAATAATGAATCAGGTGATCTTGTCAACAGAATTGTAACATGAATAACATGAATTGTCTACATCTCACCTAAATCGTTCCTGTCCAGCCGTGTCCCACAGTTGAAGCTTGATTTTAATCCCTGGCTCGATGTCTAGCGAACGGGCATAAAAATCAACACCGACCGTTGGATCCGCTACATCGCTGTAAATTCCATCTGTAAACCGCTTCAGTAAAGATGATTTCCCTACCGTCGAGTCTCCTAGCAAAATTATCCTGAATTGATATTGCCACAAAATATCCATGGCATGGCTAGAGATAGACCCACAATGGTGGTGGTTCCGAAACAAAGCAGCGCAGCACGTTGTGTTTACAAAGCCAGTGACTGCTGCTGCCTACTGCCTTCTGGTCAGACAGAGATGAGAGTGCCAGCGAGCAAAGGGCAATAGTGCTGCAGTCATGTGATAGGCTACCTATGCACGGGATTTATTATAGGGCCTATTGCTTCAGAACACCACCATAAAAAGAAAACAACGTCACTTTGTGTTATGACAATTCTATTGCTTTATTTTAATTTAGTCTAGCCTATGGGCCAATGCTACGAAGCGTAATTTCGATAAAGAAAACGTGCATGATGAGGTCTATAAAGCGTAAAAATATAGTTAGATAGGCACACTGTTATCCGACTCTCAAACTGGTGTGAAATGCCATGGAGCCTATGCCTGGTCCATCTATAAATTGCTTATTGACTTGACATAACCATGACGGCATAGCATGAGCTGTAGGCTAAACCATTTCATGCGCTGTGCACGAATTGTGATATGTATTACATGGTAGACTCTTGCATGTGTTGTATATGTTCGCTCGAAAGTCTATTCATTCCTGGCTTTTCAATTAAACAGTGGTCGCAGCAATCATGGAACTGTCCATGGTGCTGAAATGCTGAGACCGTTTTTTGCCGTTGGCACATCAGCTTGTTGTGTTGTTGACTTTGCTCAGTTGAAATCTAGTTCTCACTTAGGCTTTCCTTACAGCATTGATTAAAGCAACTACTTTCAACACTATTCGCCTACCAAAAAAATATACGCCTCGATTGCATATATGGCCCACAAGGCCTACATATCTATTTGCAAATCCTTGAAAAAGAGACGTCTATCCCACTGACCTAAACTAATACAATCAACCTCAAGTGCCCTAATCCAAAGATCACAAGTGTTGACACTGCCAGCAATCCATGTTGCTCTATTAGGCCTACATTCACTCTACAATAAACCTATCTTGTCTTGGTCAGAACTGCATTGGCCAGGCGCAATACATTATCAAAAGCTTCAAGTGAAAATGTTTTTGTTTGCCTCTCTTCAAACCTCACTTTTCTTTTTTTTTTAATCCGTCTATCTTCGTTGTATTATTTGTTCATTATTTGTTCAAACGTTTTATCAGTAGCCAATGCATGCATTAGCTATCTAATTTATGCCACATTAAATAGCTTAGATAGCGGTCTATCGTTGAGAGGGAACCTCATATCCCATCATACATCTCGTCCATGTGACATATGTGGACCAATCGCCAGATTGTCCCACACTATATAAAGCAACCGACGACGCCTTTTCAATCTCTTCAGTTCAAGCCAAGTAGCAGCAATGGTAAGCCACACTCGAACGAATCATCACTCGGCGTGTCTGTTTATATTTAAGTGAAGGTTGTTTTATTTGCTAATATCACATGTTTTGAGAGAAGCGCGTAGCTACGTGAATGTTAGAAAACAGTTTATTTTGCCACCGGTACCTAGCTAGGCTAACTAGCTAACTTCCGGCGGGACCTGCACTTTCTTGTGACCTAGTTGGTTATATAGCTAGCTGGTTAAGTTGGCAACTATGTATTTGTCAACCTTGTGGTAAAGCTTATGTTAATCGTGAAGTTGTGCTGTTTCAATCAAATGCTTACCTACTCGTGCGAGAAGTTTTATTGTTGGCTGACTATTCCAGTTTCCACGTGGCACTGCTGCACGCGGCCCTTAACGATGCAGATTCTTCACTTTTCCGGCTGAATCTTTCAGAGACAAATATTTGACCGGCGGCCTATAAGTTGTACATTATCAGTAACTTTTTGTGGGTGGAATATTGACTTTATTTTAGTTATGCTGGCTGTAATGTTCCATTTTGTACAGCCAGCGGTGTAGGCTTACGTTAACGGTAGGCTTAACGTTACTGAGCATACCGAACAATTGAAAACATTTTATTTTTATAGGTAGACCTCAAGTCATATGATCATCCCAACCAATATGGCTAATGCAGCACAGGTGAGCTTCATCACAGAGTTGGAATCTGTTCAACTAGTCTATACACAGGCACCTATCGAAGCCGTTCCTGCTCATTTGTAGCAGACTCGGTCAACAGGATGCCAAAAACATTACTTTCACCGACGGTCGCTGTGCAGTTCGACAATAACTGACACCGCAACATTAAGGGGAAGGACATTCCATGTACAATTGTTCCTAGAAAATGTTATTGTTGTCACGATGATTAAGATGAGACTTCTAACTGGATTGCTTCCCTTTGCTCTACAGGTCATCTATCTTCTGAGCAAATCCTAGACGTGGATGATGAACAAATGGATATGCAGATGGTACATTCTCAGAATGATTTCAAGATTCACCCATCGACCCTCAGTCTGGCTGTGATGACACACTTGCCCTCACTTAGAGGAGTGCCTCTATGCTGAGAATTTAGTACTCGTCTGAGCCCAGATTTGGTGTTGACTAAACTCAAGTTAATGTAAATGATGTAGACTTAACCATTTTTACCTGATTGTAATTTTCTAATGCGCCCTACAGGATTAAAATGCCAGTCTACAGGGGATTCATAGGCTGAGATGAGAATGAAGTAGTGAACATTCTGATTGGAGGTAAATCGGAAGACTTTCAATGTCTTTTTGGCGTGACTCTTGCCCTCACTTAAGAGTACCTCGATGAGAGCTTATAGTACTTGTCTGAGCAAGACTTTGATTTGTATGTCATTTGCTGTAATATGGGTTTTGACAATGCTGAAAATCTGTAGTTTTTACCTTACCTATTTGCCAATGCTCTTCAGGTGTACAACCTCTGAACAGACCAGTGGGATTGAGAATTAACCACTGGACATTCTAAAGGTAATTCAATGTTCCCCTTTCATTCTGGCTGTGATGACACTTGCTCTCACAGAGGAGTGACTCGATAATGAGAACGCCTTAGTACTCAACTTGTGAGCCTGTGTCTATTAACCGTGATGTGTTTTGCTATAAACATCCACACTGCTTTGTCACTGACTTGAGCCAAGCTTGAATGTCCATCTAACATCACTTTGTTTCTCATCAGTTCTTGTGCCTATTGGAGGTGTGATGACCCCATCAGCTTGGGATTGAATGGCTGGTAAGCCTTGTGTTCAATGTTGTCTGGTCCCCGTGGCAGCATGCTATCCTAAGGACCCGGGCTTTGTCTGTAGCCTCTGGTTCTCCAAGTGTATGCCAGATAAATGGGCAGTCTTTGACTGTCCTGGCCTCTCTGTGCCTGAGTTGGTCACTCTACTGTCATACAGATTAAATTGTGACTTTGAGCTCTAGTAATATTGCCTAGTTTCACTAAATCCTGCTTTTAAATGGCTACTGAAACTTGTGCACTGATGAGTTTCTCACATCTTTCTGCAGGTATGGAGGTACAGGTGTGCCGCCTCACTGCATTGAAATGCACCATTCCAGGTTCTGATTGGTATGTACTGAGTATTGTAGTTCTGGATATTCTTTGGAGGGCATGGTGTTTTGATCAATGATACATCTTATGACTCGTGTGGCTGTCAGACTTGGATTAAAGCCAGTCCTTGGAAGTATGTATTTATCAAACTTTATTTGCAGTTCTTGCAACTGGCTCTCTGGGTGATGTGACAAGCACTGACCAATTCCACGTTGATATGGCCCTATTCCATGGTTTTAAGGTATGTCTAAATGATGCTTTGCCTCTTCGTAGGCCCTGGTGTGTTCTGATCAATGATTGAAACCTTTTAAAATGTGACTGTTGGATGAAACATGCGGATATGGGACTGAGATCAGAATGTCACCTTCAATGTCTATATATATGATACAGTGTTTAAGCCACTAAAACAATATTTTCCTTTTCATTCTCAGGTCTTGGTACACCAACCAAGGTGGATGAGGCCCCTATTCTGTACATAGGTGTTTCTCTGGCTTGTCACTTACTGCCTATTGGTTGCATCAAGACATTATTAGGAGACCTCTTAAAGCATGTGTGTAGTCATTGGTTGACCAACTGTTCAATTGTGTGGGACTTTGTCTCTACCTTTAACAAATGTCCTACATTTCATCAATAAATAAAACAATCACATTTAGTCAAATCTTATTAGATTCCGGTTTAACTGGGACCAAGAGGACAGTTGACAAATTACAAGTAAGGGCCATATACTTAATCTATGGTCATTATGTCAAACTTGAGGTGCTCATGCAAGTTTTTGGACTGGCAAAACTAAGTCAGCTGTCATTCAGGGCAGAGCCCCACACTTTCAGTGAGATATGTTGCCACTAATACATGTCATCAGTTTTCAAACAATGTAAATAAAGCTACAAACATGGTCTTTGTTCTTGAGTAAGGAAGTGCTGAAATGCAGGTGTTTCAGCCTAGCTCAGTGCTTTCTGTGGCGGGCCAGGCCAGCAGAAAATACAGAACGTTGTACCGTGATTGGCTCAGTGTTCTGTCATGGACACTCATCATGAAGTCTAAGGTTGGTGCTCAAATTCTAGCTACTTGGCTGGCTGCTGCCATGGACTTACATAGATGTCCAAGGTCATTGGCCACAGTGATGTTATGTAGCTTTGACTGGACTGACCATGTCACAATTAAAGCTGGCAATCTACTGGCAAATCCTTTTTGATATTTGCCATGAGAAATTGTAATAGGCCATTAAACATTACAAGTTGAAAATCGTAACTTCATTTGTTTGGACAGACAATGGCTAACCAAGCATTGCAATGTAGTTTTAAAATAAAACCCCACATTGGCCATGTTTAAATGACCTCGGAACGGCAAAATCCAAGTTCAATACAACTGGGGGGAAGAGAATAAGCTACAACGGCAAATGTCTTCAGCTTTCATCCAACTCAATTGGGAACTCAAGCCTCTTTCTAGAGTTAAGACCATATCACTAGCTTAGTGTCACCCTTTCATAGGGGTTGGTTGTAACACTGCCTGGCAGTGTTGGCTAGTGCCAGTCCACAAACCTGAGGACACCGCTGCTAAATGTAATGAGTTTAAGTACCCAGTTTGCCTGGAACAGGGTTTTTCCTGTTTGAATTCAACCCAAATGAGCAGGTATGTAAAGGAGGATCATCTTGCTCTTCATTTCAGTAATCCTAGATATTTATAAACCACTGGATTGGACTGAGGCAACATCACATGCAATCTTACTGACAAAAGGGTTCAACATCCATTGTAATATTTCACAAAGCAAATAAGTGGCTGAGTAACACTATCACATCAATATAAACAGGTTGCAAGTTCTTAATTCAATGAAACCAAAAGACCCAGTCCCTCTGAATACTGCATAATACAATTCCAGAGATTAGATACAATCCATTGGTTTGGTTATCTTTCTTACAGTCCAGTCCTGTATGTTTGTCACTAAAATGCATACAATTCTACCTTGAGGTTATCAAGGGATTTTATTCTGGATAAATAAAGGTTGAAGAAACAGCAGTCACTTCCTTCTCACACCAAGATAATTATACATATTCAAGACTGCACATAAATGAAAGTCACGTACTCAATGTTCTATGATTGTCAAACAGTACAAAGAGTTCAATTTCATGATCGTTGTCACGAGCATATAGAAAAATACTAAATCCCTTTCCGTTCATGGAGGTAAGGAAAAATGTCTTCAACAACAAAAAAGCCATTCCATCCCTTGCCTTGTGATGATCCTCCACTAAAACATTGCAAAATGTTTCAGCTCTTCATTGTTTCTTTCCCCCTGCAAGAAAGGAAACGTTTGTGTGGGCAGATAAATGGTTCCAGCCAAATATAGCCTTGATTAAGTTAAGTAGCCTGGAAACCATACTGATATGCTCCATTTCACAATCAGTTTGAATTCCAGGCTTCTGAAAAAAAAAACATGTCAAAGAATAAAATGGTGCCCGATGAGTGAATGCAGAGTGTTTGTAGCCTACCTTGTGTTCCGCAGTCACATTCATTCCTGTGAGATGGAGCACTCAGCTATTTCGGAGTCTGGGGTGCTGCTACCGCTCCGATCACTGTACGTGTCCCTACGGAAATGGGATTCATATACTTACACCAACCTCTTCAACACAATATTTTGTATTAGAACGGCATACAGTTGCTATAAAATGTCTTAAGTTTCACAGCACAATATTAAATTGAGGCGGTTCTTGTAACTATGGCTGTCCATTGCCAGCATGGCTGCAGTCTTTCTACAGCCCTACTGCTACATTTAACACAGGCTTACGGCTCATTGATACTTGTATGGAATCATACTGATTTCTAAGGCAATGTTCGGTGGTTACCGTGGAGACAGACGGCAGCCCTTGTGCAGGTAGCTCTGTAGTTTCCCGGCTGATGCCAGCAGGAGGCCAAAGTAGGGAGGCGATGGTTTGATGGGGCGAGAGGTGAACTCTGGATGATACTGCACCCCTACGAAATATGGATGATCTGGAAATCCAGCAGAAAAGGAGACGGTGCTGTAGTTCATGTGAGGTCTGGGTAAAAAGGCACGAGCAAACCTGACCAACAACCACAGAGCTAATCTTTTGTCCACCCATACACATGATCCCTGACTCGCTCTTACCGTCTAGCTCGATGACTTCCATTCGCTCTCCTTCTACGTCTTGACCCACAAAGTGAAAGCCTTTCCCCTCAAAGTGCTCCTTCAACTCTGGGTTCACCTGAGACAGGAATAGGAAACAAGTTAAGCACACTGAACCACACCACTATTGACATGTAGAGGGGATATACATAGAGAGAAAGTAAACCTGACAAACCTCAAAGCGATGTCTGTGTCTCTCATCCACATACTCAACATCTCCGTAAAGTCTTCCTGCAATGAAACAACTATAAGCTCAGAGCAGGTATATGGTGTGATTATGACGGTGACTTTACTCTTAAAGTTCAGTCTCTTACTTAGAATACTGTTGGTGGTCTTGAAAATGGTCCGTCTCTTTCCCAGCCTCATGGTCCCGCCCATTTGCCCAGGATTGTGTTCTGGCATGTCAATCACCTAGAACGAAGCAATAAAGGAATATATTTGTTGGCCTTTATGACCAGTAAAGGGGAAGAGATCTTATGGAAGGGGAACCTACCACAGGATGCTTTGATTCAGGATCAAACTCTGTTGAGTTGGCGTCTTCCCATCCTAGCATGTTCCTGGCAAACTCACACACAGCCAGCTGCATCCCTAGACACACACCTGCAAACACATACCAGTCAGGTTAACACGGCACATAAAGTATGGGGACACTCATTCAAATTTGTGGATTTGGCTATTTCAGCAACACCAGTTGCTGACAGGTGTATAAAATTAAGCACACAGTCATGCAATCTCCATAGACACACATTGGCAGTAGAATGGCGTTACTGAAGAGCTCAGTGACTTTCAATGTGAAATCGTCATAGGATGCCACCTTTTCAGTCATTTTGGCAAATTTCGGCCCTGCTAGAGCTGCCCCAATCAATTGTAAGTGCTGTTATTGTGAAGTGGAAACGTCTAGGAGAAACAACGGCTCAGCCACGAAGTGGTAGGCCACACAAGCTCACAGAACGGGACCGCCGAGTGCTGAAGCGCGTAAAAATATTCTGTCCTCGGTTGCAACACTCACTACCGAGTTCCAAACTGCCTCTGGAAGCAACGTCAGCACAATAACTGCTCGTTGGGAGCTTCATGAAATGCGTTTCCATGGCCGAGCAGCCGCACACAAGCCTAAGATCACCATGCGCAATGCCAAGTGTCGGCAGGAGTGGTGTAAAGCTCGCCGCCGTTGGACTTTGGAGCAGTGGAAATGCATTCTCTGGAGTGATGAATAACGCTTCACCATCTGGCAGTCCAACGGACGAATCCAGTTTGGCAGATGCCAAGAGAACGCTATCTGCCCCAATGTGTGTTGCCAACTGTAAAGTTTGGTGGAGTAAAAATACTGGTCTGGGGCTGTTTTTCACGGTTCGGGATAGGCCCCTTAGTTACAGTGAAGGGAAATCTTAAAGCTACATCCTACAATGACATTCTAGATGATTCTGTGCTTCCAACTTTGAAGCAACAGTTTGGGAAGGCCCTTTCCTGTTTTAGCATGACAATGCCCCCGTGCGAGGTCCATACAGAAATGGTTTGGAATAACTTGATTGGCCTGTACAGCGCCCTGCCCTGACCTCCACCCCATCGAACACCTTTGGGATGAATTGGAACGCCAACTTCGAGCCAGACCTAATCACCCAACATCAGTGCCAGACCTTACAAATGCTCTTGTGGCTGAATGGAAGAAAGTCACCGCAGCAATGTTCCAACATCTAGTGGAAAGCCTTCCCAGAAGAGTGGAGGCTGTTATAGCAGCAAAGGGGGGACCAACTCCCTAATAATGCCCATGATTTTGGAATGAGATGTTTGACGAGCCGGTGTCCACATACTTTTGGCCATGTAGTGCACATGAAGGATTATAGGAATAGAAAGCTTTAATGTTTTCCTTGCTGTAAAGATTATTGCATCACCATGACTGCCTGCCACTGATACAGCCCATTCGGTACCTAGGAAGGGTTTCTTCTGTTTGCGTGCCCAGTTGATAGCCTGAATCTTCCCTTCTGTCCCTCTGACTCCAAACCCTCCAGGTACCAGGATGCCACTGTGGAGAGAAACACCATAATGAACATATAGACTCACTATACTGACCCCCTTCACTACCAATACAACAGAGTCCAACTGATCCCCTGTGATGCCATAACTCAGTGTTTCACAAAACTCTTCTTGTACCCAGACACTTCTACTTACTTGATGTATTTAAATTCAAGCGTACCTGATTCAACTGGATAAATCAGATGTGCTGGTACTGGACTACCGTAGGTAAAACAAGTAGAACTGGCTGGGGGTACAAGAAGCAGATTGGAAAACAATGCCATAGCAGGTGCCTGGTCTCTACCATACTCACTCAGCACTGCAGAGTTTTTGCCACGCCTCGTGGTACTTCACTGGCTCCTCCGTCAGTGTGTTTGGCTCCAGGTCTGCTGAGTCAATATACTGAGAGAGAGAGAAATGTGGGGAGAGAGAGAAGGGGGAGAAGTGACAAGGGGTTGCTATTTTAGGCGTCTCAAGACACATGATAGGACATATCTTATCCTAGTTATGACATGACTGCACAAACAAATAAGACTTCAACATGCATTCACACTGTATAGCAGCAATCTTCTATCTCCAAAATAAAACCTATTCCTGAGGTCATCCAAGCCAGAGGAACAGTATAATTTAGCCTTGCTGTATAAGAAACAAAATAGAAAACCTGCGCACGGCAGTGCATCTTCAAGGTGCTTGTGGTTCTACGGCTGGTTTCCCCAGACACAGATTAAGTGTGATCTTGGACTAGAATGCATTTTCTACATTGAAGATGTTTCTTAGTCCAGGACTAGTCTTATTATATGTCCAGGAAACTGGCCTGTAGTGCCTTCCAAGTGTGTAGTTTGTGCGTGTTTACCTTGATCTCCAGTTTGTGGCTGATGGCTAGAGCCGAGTGTTCTAGAGCTTTGATGACTGACGCGTAGGAGTCTGTGAACTTGGTGTATTTCCCCACCAGGGCTATAGAACACTGCTCTAGGAGCCTGTCTGACCTGTGATTCAAACACACACCATAGGCAAGGTTATATCCCGCTTCAAAACAACTGGGAACACAGAAATCTCCGACTTCAGGGCACTCAAGACAACAGGGAACTCGGGGGGAAAAAACTATCTCCGGCTGGGGAACGTTGTTTTGAACGGTCATCCAACATCTTTCTAGGGCTCTGACCTGAAGATCACTGATGTCATGATTTGACCTTGTTTCTTTCTTCGAGTACCCAGTTGTCTTGAAAGCACCAATAATCTGAATACAGGTCACTCCATGGTGCTGCAATAGAACAGGTGAATAGGCACAGTATCCAAACAGCATCATTACATACAGTATCTCTATTTCTCACCCAGACATGTTCTTTATCAAGGGTTCAAATGACATTTTATTGGACACAAACACATGGTTAGCAGATGTTAATGCGAGTGTAGCGAAACGCTTGTGCTTCTAGTTCTGACAGTGCAGTAATATCTAACAAGTAATCTAACAATTTCCCAACAACTACCTAATACACAAATCTAAAAGGGGTGAATGAGAATATGTACATATAAATATATGGATGAGCGATGGCCGAGCGGCATAGGCAAGGTGCAATAGATGGTATAAAATACAGTATATACATGTGAGTAATGTAAGATATGTAAACATTATTTAAAGTGGCATTGTTTAAAGTGACTAGTGATCCATTTATTAAAAGTGGCCAGTGATTGGGTCTCCATGTAGGCAGCAACCTCTGAGTTAGTGACTGCTGTTTAGCAGTCTGATGGCCTTAAGATAGAAGCTGTTTTTCAGTCTCGGGCCCAGCTTGATGCACCTGTACTGACCTCGCCTTCTGGATGGTAGCAGTGTGAACAGGCAATGGCTCGGGTGGTTGTTGTCCTTGATGATCTTTTTGGCCTTCCTGTGACATCCGGTGCTATAGGTGTCAGAGGGCAGGTAGTTTACCCCCGGTGAAGCGTTGTGCAGACTGCATCACCCTCTGGGGAGCCTTGCGGATGAGGGCGGTGCGGTTGAGAGCGGTGCAGTTGCCATATCAGGCTGTGATACAGCCCAACAGGATGCTCTCGATTGTGCATCTGTAAAAGTTTGTCAGGGTTTTAGGTGACAAGCCAAATTTCTGCACCTCCTGAGGTTGAAGGGGCGCTGTTGCTGTTAGGTCTTCCCTGTGGCTCAGTTGGTAGAGCATGGTGTTTGCAACGCCAGCATGGTGTGTGCAACACCAGGGTTGTGGGTTCGATTCCCACGGGGGGCCAGTACAAAAACATTTGTAAAAACAAATGCATGAAATGAAATGTATGCATTCACTACTGTAAGTCGCTCTGGATAAGAGCGTCTGCTAAATGACTAAAATGTAAATGTAAAAAAATGTTGCACCTTCACCACAGTCTGTGTGGGTGGACCATCTCAGTTTGTCTGTGATGTGTACGCTGAGGAACTTAAAACTTTCCACCTTTTCCACTGCTGTCCCTTCGATGTGGATAGGGGGCTGCTCCCTCTGCTGTTTCCTGAAGTCTACAATCATCTCCTTTGTTTTGTTGAGTGAGAGGTTGTTTTCCTGACACCACACTCCGAGTGCCCTCACCTCCTCCCTGTAGGCTGTCTCGTCGTTGTTGGTAATCAAGCCCACTACTGTTGTGTCATCTGCAAACTTGATGATTGAGTTGGGGGCATGCATGGCCACGTAGTAGTGGGTGAACAGGGAGAACAGGTAGGGGGCTGAGCATGCACCCTTGTGGGGTCCCAGTGTTGAGGGTCAGCGAAGTGGAGATGTTGTTTCCTACCTTCACCACCTGGGGGCGGCCCGTCAGAAAGTCCAGGACCCAATTGCACAGGCGGGGTTGAGACCCAGGGCTTCCAGCTTGATGATGAGCTTGGAGGGTACTATGGTGTTGAATGCTGAGCTGTAGTCAATGAACAGCATTCTTACATTAGGTATTCCTCTTGTCCAGATGGGATAGGGCAGTGTGATGGCGATTGCGTCGTCTGTGGACCTGTTGGGGCGGTATGCAAACTGAAGTGGGTCTAGGGTGGCAGGTAGAGTGGAGGTGATATGGTCCTTGACTAGTCTCTCAAAGCACTTCATGATGACAGAAGTGAGTGATACCGGACGGTAGTCATTTAGTTCAGTTTTCTTTTCCTTCTTGGGTACAGGAACAATGGTGGCCATCTTGAAGCATGTGGAGACAGCAGACTGGGATAGGGAGCGATTGAATATGTCCGTAAACACACCAGCGCATGCTCTGAGGACGCGCCTAGGTATGCCGTCTGGGCCAGGAGCCTTGCGAGGGTCGACACGTTTAAATGTTTTACTCACGTCGGCCACGGAGGGGGGGAGGGGGCGCACGCAGTCCTTGTTAGTGGGGCGCGATGGTGGCACTGTATTATCCTCAAAGCGGGCAAAGAAGGTGTTTAGTTTGAATGGTAGCGTGACGTCGGTGTCCGTGACGTGGCTGGTTTTCTTTTTGTAGTCTGATTTCCTGTAGACCCTGCCACAAATGTCTCGTGTCTGAGCCATTGAATTGCGACTCCACTTTGTCTCTGTACCGGCATTTCGCTTGTTTGATTGCCATGCGGAGGGAATAACTACACTGTTTATATTCAGCCATATTCCCAGACCTCTTTCCATGGTTAAAAGCGATGGTTCACGCTTTCAGTTTTGCGCAAATGCCCCCATCCATCCACGGTTTCTGGTTAGGGTAGGTTTTAATGGTCACAGAGGGTCCAACATCTCCAATGCACTTCCTTATAAATTCACTCACCGAGTCAGCGTATAGATCGATGTGGTTATCTGAGGCTGACTGAAACATATTCCGAGTGGTCAGACCAGCGTTGAATGGTGCTAGTCACTGGTACATCCTGTTTGAGTTTCTTCCTATAAGACGGTAGGAGCAAGATGGCGTCATGGTCGGATTTTCCGAAGGGAGGGCGGGGGAGGTATTTGTATGCATTGCGGAAGTTAGAGTAGCAGTGATTGAGTGTATTACACCCACGCGTAGTGCAATCAATATGCTGATAGAATTTAGGTAGCCTTGTTCTCAAATTTGCTTTGTTAAAATCCAGCTACAATAAATGCAGCCTCAGGACATATGGTTTCCAGTTTACATAGAGTCCAGTGAAATTCCTTTAGGGCCGTCTTGATGTCTGCTTGAGGGGGAATGTACACAGCTGTGGCGATAACTGACGAGAATTCTCTTGGGAGATAATATGGCCGGCATTTGATTGTAAAGAATTCTAGGTTGGGTGAGCAGAAGGACTTGAGTTCCTGTATGTTGTTATGATTACACCATGAGTCGTTAATCATGAAGCATACACCTCCGCCCTTCCTCTTCCCAGAGAGGTGTTTATCTTTGTCGGTGCGATGCATGGAGAAGCCCGGTGGCTGAACCGATTCCGACAACATATCCTGAGAAAGCCATGTTTCCGTGAAACTGAGAATGTTACAATCTCTGATGTCTCTCTGGAAGGCAACCCTTGCTCGAATTTTATCTACCTTGTTGAGAGACTGGACATTGGCGAGTAGTATACTCGGGGGCGGTTGGCGATGTGCACGTCTACGGAGCCTGACCAGGAGGCCGACCCGTCTGCCCTTCTGCGGCGCCGTTGTTTTGGGATGGCTTCTGGGATTAGGTCCATTGTCCTGGGTGGTGGTCCAAACAGAGGATCCGCTTCGGGAAATTCGTATTTCTGGTCGTAATGTTGGTAAGTTGAAATCGCTCTGATATCCAATAGTTCATCCTGGCTGTATGTAATAATACTTGAGATTTCCTGGGGTAACAATTTAAGAAATAATACATAAAAAAACAATACTGCATAGTTTCCTAAGGACTCGAAGCGCAGTGACCATCTCTGTCTGCGCCATCTGGTTCAAACTCAAATGCGGTGGGTCTAAATCAGGGCTGTTCAAATCTGGTCCTGGAGGGTCGAAACATCTGTTTTTTTTCCTACCTGGTAGTTAATTGCCCTCACCTGGTGTCCCAGCTCTGAATTAGTCCCTTATTTGAAGGACCGACATTGAACAGCCCTGGGCCCAGTTTCCCAAAAGCATCTTAAGGCCAAGTTCATCATTAGAACCATTGAGCTCAATGGGTCTAAATAATTCAGTGCTACCAGTCCCAGAGACTGCCTGCCCGCACACCTGTCAGACATCTCCTTCCACTTGGTAAGCATTTTCCTGGGGCGTGTCTCTATAGGAAGGTCTAGTCTCTGACAGAAGTAGCCTACCACCCCCTGGTCCTCCAGTAGCAAAGGCACTCTGTAGATGGACGACACGTCTGCCACGCAGATCACCTGGGGGAGGAGAGGAGAAAAGAGCATACACTCAGGCACAACTAGATGTTTCACTGGATCTTCCTCCATTCATCTCTCCTCGCATCCTTCTCAAAAACACAGATGGAAAAGTCAATGGGGAGGAACCTTGGATATTTTCCTCCAATACGGTTGGGAAGGAGGCGAGGAGATAGGATGTGAGGAATCGCTGGGAAGACTTATTGAGCCAGTGTCACGTTTCATCCTAGTGTGTGGCTGTAGGATCAGGTCTTACTTGTTCAGGTTCTACGTGACAGAACATGGAGATCTTCTCTTTGACAGAGTTCTCCAGGGGAGTGGAGCAGCGACACATGATCTGGAGGGAATTGACAACACAATTAGCTAACAGGCAATCCTTAAACACTAAATCTATAAAATGGACAGAAACGTGGTTATGACTGTCATACCATGCCACACTTAAGAGATGGTAGAAACTTGGTCAAATTTAAACTCACCAGATCAGGAGACAGGCCAAGTCCCCTAAGCTCTCTGACACTGTTCTGAGTGGGCTTGGTCTTCTGCTCTCCTGTGGCACTGGGCTGTGGGACCAGGCTGACGTGGATGTTACAGAAGTTCTCCCTCTTCACCTTAAACTGGAACTGCCTGAAGGCTTCGATGAAAGGCATGCTCTCGATGTCTCCCACGGTGCCTCCTAGCTGCAAACATAAACAGACATACCGGGAAACACAATTACACAGGAATACAACTAGTAACATCCCAGCCTGAAATGACTCAAGTACATATGCCACACTAATATCAAACCAAGAAAGGGTATCAGGAAGTCATTGATCTACCCGTTTATCATAATATTTTACCTCGATGACACAGATCTGAGGCTCCACACCGTCATCGTCAACAGGTACTCTGGCCTGACGCATCACCCACTCCTGGATGGCATCAGTGATGTGGGGCACCACTGCAAAGGACACACCAAACAGGGACAGTTAGTCTGGAGATGCATAGAAAATTACACAAGAGAACTTGATATATCATATCCTTCCTCTTTGGTTCCTCGTAGGATATGGGACGGAGGTCAGAACTGCCATGCCAGAAAATCTCAATCAAATTCACCTCAACTATTCAACCAAGATCTGAACTCCCATATGCCCAGTCTCTCTCCCATCATGACTTGGTTTTACCCTGTACAGTCTTTCCCAGGTAGTCTCCTCTCCTTGTTGATGACAGACTGATAGATCTTCCTCTAACCCCTGGTTATACTGTTTCTCCCCCAGTCATCCCAGCCCTTATTCCACACCGTCTTATAGGTAGTCTTACCCTGTACAGTCTTTCCCAGGTAGTCTCCTCTCCTCTCCTTGTTGATGACAGACTGGTAGATCTTGCCGGTGGTCAGGTTGTTGTCTTTGGTCAGTCTGATGTCCAGGAACCTCTCGTAGTTCCCCAGGTCCAGATCCACCTCACCCCCATCGTCCAGCACAAACACCTCCCCTGTAGAGAGACCAGAGGAACGGGGTTAAAACCCCACACCTGTAGAGAGACCAGAGGAACGGGGTTAAAACCCCACACCTGTAGAGAGACCAGAGGAACGGGTTTAAAACCCCACACCTGTAGAGAGACCAGAGGAACGGGGTTTAAACCCCACACCTGTAGAGAAACCAGAGGAACGGGGTTAAAACCCCACACCTGTAGAGAGACCAGAGGAACGGGGTTAAAACCCCACACCTGGAGCAAGACCAGAGGAACGGGGTTAAAACCCCTCCCCTGTAGAGACACCAGAGGAACGGGGTTAAAACCCCTCACCTGTAGAGAGACTAGAGGAACGGGGTTAAAACCCCTCACCTGTACAGACACCAGAGGAACGGGGTTAAAACCCCTCACCTGTAGAGAGACTAGAGGAACGGGGTTAAAACCCCTCACCTGTAAAAAGACTAGAGGAACGGGGTTAAAACCACTCAGCTGTAGAGAGACTAGAGGAACGGGGTTAAAACCCCTCACCTGTAGAGAGACCAGAGGAACGGGGTTAAAACACCACACCTGGAGAGAGACCAGAGGAACGGGTTAAAACACCACACCTGTAGAGACACCAGAGGAACAGGGTTAAAACCCCTCACCTGTAGAGAGACTAGAGGAACGGGGTTAAAAACCCCTCACCTGTAGA
Source organism: Salmo trutta (assembly GCF_901001165.1). Classification (NCBI taxonomy): domain Eukaryota; kingdom Metazoa; phylum Chordata; class Actinopteri; order Salmoniformes; family Salmonidae; genus Salmo; species Salmo trutta. The sequence continues at coordinate 24,573,866 of NC_042992.1, read as the reverse complement.
GAGACCAGAGGAACGGGGTTAAAAACCCCTCACCTGTAGAGACACCAGAGGAACAGGGTTAAAACCCCTCACCTGTAGAGAGACTAGAGGAACGGGGTTAAAACCCCTCACCTGTACAGACACCAGAGGAACGGGGTTAAAACCCCTCACCTGTAGAGACACCAGAGGAACAGGGTTAAAACCCCTCACCTGTAGAGAGACTAGAGGAACGGGGTTAAACCCCTCACCTGTAGAGACTAGAGGAACGGGGTTAAAACCCCTCACCTGTAGAGAGACTAGAGGAACGGGTTTAAAACCCCTCACCTGTAGAGAGACTAGAGGAACGGGTTTAAAACCCCTCACCCGTAGAGAGACCAGAGGAACAGGTTTAAAACTCCTCACCTGAAAGAAGTAGAGTGGCATGGTTAAAACCCAACACACAAACACCTGATTCTGAAAATTGTATTTGATGTTCATGTCTCCATCTGTATGGATGTTGATCTGAACTCAGCAAAAAAAGAAACGTCCCCTTTTCAGGACCCTGTCTTTCAAAGACAATTCGTAAAAACCCATTAACTTCACAGATCTTCAGTGTAAAGGGTTTAAACACTGTTTCCCATGCTTGTTCAATGAACCATAAACAATTAATGAACATGCACCTGTGGAACAGTCATTAAGACACTAACAGCTTAGACGGTAGGCAATTAAGGTCACAGTTATGAAAACTTAGGACACTAAAGAGGCCTTTCTACTGACTCTGAAAAACACCAAAAGAAAGATGCCCAGGGTCCCTTCTCATCTGCGTGAACATGCCTTAGCCTGTTAGGGCTAGGGGGCAGTATTTTCACGCCTGGATAAAAAAACTTACCCGATTTAATCTGGTTACTAATCCTACCCAGTAACTGGAATATGCATATACTTATTATATATGGATAGAAAACACCCTAAAGTTTCTAAAACTGTTTGAATGGTGTCTGTGAGTATAACAGAACTCATTTGGCAGGCAAAACCCTGAGACAGATTCTGACAGGAAGTGGATACCTGATGTGTTGAATTGCCTTTAAGCCTATGCCATTGAAACACACAGGGGCTGATTAATGTTTTGGCACTTCCTATTGCTTCCACTAGATGTCACCAGCCTTTACAAAGTGTTTTGAGTCTTCTACTGTGAGATCTGACCGAACAAGAGCCATGGAACGGTGATGGCCCATTAGACTCTGGCGCGCGAGTTCATGTTGGGTACTCTTGTTCCAATACGTTTTAAAAGAGAACGCAATCGTCCGCCTTGAATTTTATTCATGTTCTGGTTAAAAAAGGCACTAATGATTTATGCTATACAACGTTTGACATGTTTGAACGAACGGAAATATATTTTTTCCCCTCGTTCATGAAGTGAAGTCCGGCTGGCTTAGATCATGTGCTAACAACCCGGAGCTTTTTGGACATAAATGATGAGCTTTTTTGAACAAAACTACATTCGTTATGGACCTGGGATTCCTGGAAGTGACATCTGATGAAGAGAATCAAAGGTAATGGATTATTTACTTAGTATTTTCGATTTTAGATCTCTCCAACATGGCGGTTAGTCTGTATCGCAAAGCGTATTTTTCTGGGCGCAGTGCTCAGATTATTGCAAAGTGTGATTTCCCAGTAAGGTTATTTTTAAATCTGGCAAGTCGATTGCGTTCAAGAGATGTAAATCTATAATTCTTTGAATGACAATATAATATTTTACCAATGTTTTCTAATATTAATTATTTAATTTGTTGTGCTGACTTGACTGCCGGTTATTGGAGGGAAACGATTTCCTGAACATCAACGCCATAGTAAAACGCTGTTTTTGGATATAAATATGAACTTGATAGAACTAAAAATGCATGCATTGTCTAACATAATGTCCTAGGAGTGTCATCTGATGGAGATTGTAAAAGGTTAGTGCATAATTTTAGCTCATTTAATGGTTTTGGTGACGCCTGTCTTTGAATTGACAATACATTACACACAGCTATTGTCAATGTACTCTCCTAATATAATCTAACTTTATGCTTTCGCCGTAAAACCTTTTTGAAATCGGACAACGTGGTTAGATTAAGGAGATGTTTATCTTTCAAAGGGTGTAAGATAGTTGTATGTTTGAAAAATTTGAATTTTGACATTTATTTGGTTTCAAATTTGCCGCTCTTGAAATGCACCTGCTGTTGATAGGGTGCGCCACGGGTGGCACGCTAGCGTCCCACATAGCCCCAAGAAGTTAGGCATGCTGCAAGGAGGCATGAGGACTGCAGATGTGGCCAGGGCAATAAATTGCAATGTCCGCACTGTGAGACGCCTAAGCCAGCGCTACAGGGAGACAGGACGGACAGCTGATCATCCTCGCAGTGGCAGACCACGTGTAACAACACCTGCACAGGATCAGTACATCCAAACATCACACCTGCGGGACAGGTACAGGATGGCAACAACTGCCTGAGTTACACCAGGAATGCACAATCCCTCCATCAGTGCTCAGACTGTCCGCAATAGGCTGAGAGAGCCTGGACTGAGGGCTTGTAGGCCTGTTCTAAGGCAGGTCCTCACCAGACATCACCGGCAACAAGGTCACCGGACCAGACAGAACTGGCAAAAAGTGCTCTTCACTGATGAGTCGCAGTTTTGTCTCACCAGGGGTGATGGTCGGATTCGCATTTATCATTGAAGGAATGAGCGTTACACCGAGGCCTGTACTCTGGAGTGGGATCGATTTGGAGGTGGAGGGTCCGTCATGGTCTGGGGCGGTGTGTCACAGCATCATTGGACTGAGCTTATTGTCATTGCAGGAAATCTCAACGTTGTGTGTTACAGGGAAGACATCCTCCTCCCTCATGTGGTACCCTTCCTGCAGGCTCATCCTGACATGACCCTCCAGCCTGAAAATGCCACCAGCCACACTGCTCGTTCTGTGCGTGATTTCCTGCAAGACAGGAAATGTCAGTGTTCTGCCATGGCCAGCGAAGAGCCCGGATCTCAATTCCATTGAGCACGTCTGGGACATGTTGGATCGGAGGGTGAGGGCTAGGGCCATTCCCCCCAGAAATGTCCGGGAACTTGCAGGTGCCTTGGTGGAAGAGTTGGGTAACATCTTACAGCAAGAACTGGCAAATCTGGTGCAGTCCATGAGGAAGAGATGCACTGCAGTACTTAATGCAGCTGGTGGCCACACCAGATACTGACTTTTGATTTTGACCCCTCCTTTGTTCAGGGACATATTATTCCATTTCTGTTAGTCACATGTCTGTGGAACTTGTTCAGTTTATGTCACAGTTGTTGAATCTTGTTATGTTCATACAAATATTTACACATTTTAAGTTTGCTGAAAATAAACACAGGTGACAGTGAGAGGATGTTTTTTTTTGTTGTTGCTGAGTTTAGATTATTGCTGTTGCTGTTCACCCACAACACCAAGATTAATCCCTAGTAACAGTTATTGCATGGCAATAACGTTATATGATTCTGACTACTGTGCTTGGAGTCATTCCATAACAAACTAAGAATAGCACTTGGGAGGCCTCATGGCATATAATACCTTTGACAGTGTAGTTTTCAACCTATTTTAGTTAGTTAGCATTTTCTTATGTTTCATGATCCTGGACTTACTGTTGAGAAGCACTGGTGCAGATCTTGTATTAGATAAAACTATTTTGTGAACAAAGTTACACCGCATACACAACACAGATGTCATAAACTGATGGGATACAGAACATAGAAATAGAATGACATTGTCATAGAATTCATTCTATTTCTATGATACAGAACATTTCCTGGACTCACCGTGCTCATACGGAGAGAAGGTCCCAGCGTCTATGTTGATGTAGGGGTCGATCTTGATGGCAGTGACGCGCAGACCACATGACTTGAGGATGGTTCCCACGCTGGAGGCGATGATCCCCTTCCCGATGCCAGAGATGACGCCACCAGTGACCAGGATGTACTTCATTGTGGCACTGGGTAGGAGTAGGGCTGTGGCGGTCATGAAATTTTATCAGCCGGTTATTGTCACGCAAAAGACTGCCGGTCTCACAGTAACTGACCATTAATGAACATAAACATATTTAGAATCTCCAGGCCTTCCGAGCATACAAGCCACTGATGCTTGCCTTTCAAAAGAACAGAATAGAAGTTGGCTTACTGTATGTTATCTGGCTATGTGCCATGCCGTAGACTGTAGGCTTGCTCAGTTAGCAGACAAGATATGTTTATAAGTCCAGTGGCATTATTTTATATTATATGATTTTATAGTAAGAAGAATATTATTGAACTTAGCTGAATAAAAAAGAAAGGACATTTTTCGCATTCCAGAGCAAGTGCGCATAATGAAGTGGCTATGTTGAGTGTAAAAGTAATCATTTGAAACAGGTCCTCCGGTACCGGGTAGAGAAGGCGCGCGCATCTGAGGAATCACCTTACTTTTTCGCTCACTTATATATATATATTTTAATCTAGCTACTTTCAGTAAATGAAACAACGTAGCGTTATAACTGTTTTGAACGTTGAAAAACATCACCAGTTGTAACACGAGTTACCTAGAGGTCTTGCAACATATAAAGCCACGTTAGCTAGTTACTGGGCAGTTAGCTTTAATAGCTAGTCATCTAGCTATCCTATCCCATTGACAATGGCTGTGAGCCACACTAGCTGGCCTGCGATCTAAACTGAATCATAGGCCAGTGCACGAACTGATGTACCACGCGCCCAAACCTACGTCTGATCACAGTGCGAGAAATATATAAAATGCTGACTCCAAGGACACCATCACATGTCAACTGAGCTAGCAAGGTAACAGTAGGCTACATCAGGGCTGCAGTTATGTTCACAAAGCATGTTTTTCAACTCACCAAAAATAAATGGTGCACTGCGGTCAAACGGTAAGTCTTCGAACTTGATTTTAAATTGTCAATGTGTAGAACATTGAATTTTTCCTTCAAATCTCGAATAAAAAAAGTAATTGATGTAGAATGTAGCTAGCTACCATCCATCCACTCCAACACGTGTTGATTGGCCAATCTAATACTACTACCAGAGCCGTACAGAAAAGACAAACGGGTAGGGGTGGTCTAGGACACCAAGATTGCATACAATCTGCGCATGCACCACGCTGGAAACGTAAATATTCTTCTTCTTCATGTGGCAAACTAGACGCTTTGTTGGTATTGCTGCCTTTCGCAGGTCGGAGTGCGGATTGCCCATTTTGATCACTCCCCCCCAAAAAGGGAAAAGAGGAATGGGAACATCTTAAATTCCACCACCATCTAACCCTGCACCTAAGCAATATCCCCCAAACCCACCACCCCTACCCCACTACTTTGGCCCTAAATCATCCTAAACCAGGCTGTCATCCCGGGGGGAATGGAACCACTTCTCTCAAAACTTTCTGTAGTTCTTCTGCACTAAAATCTCACAACCAAATATTTCTCTGCTGCTGCAACTACCACATCTATGTTCTGTGATTTCCGCTCCATCAATGCAGTGCAGTTGATCACCATGGCTGTAAATGGAAGAAATCCAACCTTACTAAAATTCATCCTCTCTGGCTTTCTCTCTTCAGGCCTAGTCAATGGGAGCCTCCCAGTCGACTCACCCTTGGGCTATCCTCTACTCTCTTCACTGCCTCACCATAGGAAACTTTCTGCCACACAAACACTGGCTCAACCGATCTCTCTCACAGGGCACTTTGGATCTTGAGATGCATGGGCCCCTCACAGTTCTCTATACCAGCTGTACACTCCCTCTGGCTATGCCCTCCTGGCCACTTCTCACATTGTGGGATCTCCCTTCTACAGTACTGCTGTGTCCGAATCCTTGGCCCCTAAAGCACCGAAATGGGTTCGGAACATAGGCTGTCACAGAGTAGTAGCAAATATAACCTAACCTGACCTTATCAGGAAGATGCACTGTGTCAAAGATCAACAAGACAGACAGGGCATTCTCAGTCTTGCCATTGCAACCGGTTCTACGTCTCACCAAACGGCGGGCGTCACAAACACTAGGAATATTCCTTTTCATTTGATACAAGTCTACACTCAATGCTACCCCACTGATCACCCCTTTTACCGGCACCCTGCTCAGGAGAGCAAAGCACAGCGTAGATTGAGCCCCAAGCCATATGACTTGAAGAGCCAGCTTCCTCTGGGAGGCGGAAACACAAAATGTCCTTTACCGAGCCCGACACAAAGTATGGGTAGGCCAAAAAGCTGTAATCCACTATTTCCAAAAATCGCACTCCAACCGGTCCTAAATCATCTCTGGTAGGATTCTCAGGGCACATGTTGGATGTCTCCACTACACCTGTCACCACAGGTATGCACACTTCATCCTGGACTGGCTCAATCTCAGAGCGCTCACCACTGCCGTCTGACTCTATTTCTCAAGAGAGCATGAAGACCTAGAAGTCATTTTAGTTGGTTTGTAATCAGGAGATGTAGGTATGTACACCTCGAACAAAGGTGTATACTCAGGAGACGAATCTCTGATCTTACCACCACCATTCATACGCGTTCGCATCATCGTACTTCCTCCACCGACACTTCTGTCCACTCCCTCCTGTCATCGGTGGACAATGTAAATATTGTATCCATTTGTCTTTTTCAGAGTGAAAGCTCTATCAATATGTCAACTGCTATTGCCATTTTTCTGTTATGTCCACAATTTCTAAAATAATTGCATGATAGTGAGTGAAGTAGACAAATGATTTCCAAGACAAACCAGCATACGCCGACCAGTCCACATAATGGTTATGTCTTCAGCTGATGATGAGTTGGGCAACCGGTAGGTGGCAGTATTGCTCCATCTAAAATCCTTGCTTTTTGCTTTGACAGGCTGTACATGTCAGCAAAAGGCAATAAATAAATTAGGAAACAATAAACTTTGTATTTAATCCATATACATATTTGGAAAAGCATATTATATATTCTGCAGTGGAGGGAGTACAGTAGCGGTGCAATGCCTCTTCACTTGCCCCCTGGCACCTAGGCCTTTTTCCCCCTGGCATCTAGGCCTTTTTCCCCTGGCACCTAGGCCTTTTTCCCCCTGGCATCTAGGCTTTTTCTCCCTGGCACCTAGGCCTTTTCCCCCTGGCACCTAGGCCTTAATAATTCTGTTTACATAAAAACACTGTCACATCCACCTTCAAACTCATCTGTTCTATCTGGCGGGGGTATGTTAGCTGTCATGTTGATGTTGACATGTGCCCTGTGCTTCCAAGCATGCAGGCAGTTTATCAGGGTACAGCACAAGCAGTACACTAACGCTTACTTCCTTGTTCACAAGTCAGCTAGTATCATTGGCATGTGCAGTAAACACAGTGTGTGTGTTTGTTTTGCAACACAAAGTTAGAGGGAGGTCGGATGTAGAAACCAGTTTTCCTCTGTGGGGCTGACACACCCGCTTACGTAAACACACACACACACACACACACACACACACACACACACACACACACACACACACACACACACTCAAAAAGCACATGTTTAAGGGTGAGCTTCAGTGTAGTAAGGCCACCCTCTTATGTAGGCAGGACAGAGGGGTGTGTGTGTGTGTGTGTGTGTGTGTGAATGTTAATGGCATGGCAGAGGGTAGTGTGTGTGTGAATGTTAGTGTGCAGGACAGAGTTGTGTGTGTGAATATTAGTGTGCAGGACAGAGGTGTGTGTGTGTGTGTGTGTGTGTGTGTGTGTGTGTGTGTGTGTGTGTGTGTGTGTGAATATTAGTGTGCAGGACAGAGGGGTGTGTGTGTGTGTTAGTGTGTGTGTGTGAATGTTAGTGTGCAGGACAGAGGGGTGTGTGTGTGTGTGTTAGTGTGTGTGTATGTTAGTGTGCAGGACAGAGGGGTGTGTGTTAGTGTGTGTGAATGTTAGTCTGCAGGACAGAGGGGTGTGTGTGTGTTAGTGTGTGTGAATGTTAGTGTGCAGGACAGAGGGGTGTGTGTGTCTGTGTGTGTGTGCAGGACAGAGGGGTGCGTGTGTGTGTGTGTGAATGTTAGTGTGCAGGACAGAGGGGTGTGTGTGTGTTAGTGTGTGTGAATGTTAGTGTGCAGGACAGAGGGGTGTGTGTGTGTGTGTGTGTGTGTGTGTGTGTGTGCAGGACAGAGGGGTGTGTGTGTGTGTGTGTGTGCAGGACAGAGGGGTGTGTGTAGCATGAGCTCCTTCTGACGTATGGTAATTCATAGGAGCACAACACTCACATGATGTCCTCCACTCCAACACACTGGCTCTGTGTGTGTGTGCGTCAGACAATGTTTGTGTTCTGTATCCAGTTTTGTGTGATGTGAGAACGGCAGTAGGCTGTTATTCAGGTGAGCAGGGTTATGTTCAATATTCCATAGGACACACAGTCGGAAAAATGTAGCAACAGACAATGAAAAGATGTGTTCAGGTAATACCTTCCCGTTTCAGAACGTTTTTGTGGATAAACAAGACCCTGGTAATTGAGTATTGGAGATTGGAGTCACTGACTGACAGCTGGACCAGAGAGGATGACAACCACAGCACTTCCTAGGGCTAACTAATTGCTTTAGTCCGGAAACAGTCATACCACCCTAGTGAATATTATCATCAGGCCGCTGTCTCAGGGACGTAACGCTTAATGAATCCATTTTAATTCATATCTGACCATGGCGATGATCTCGTTAAACTCCCACAGTAGGACTGCCTGATTGGCTGCCTGCCTCCTCCACAAGCCATTTCCTCTGGTTAGAAATGGAAAGGTTCCAGAGCAGCTGATGAAGCACATGGTGCGCTAGGCCTTGTGTGATGAAAGAAAATAACAGGGTTTCATCCCTTTCTCAATCTTTATGATGAAAACCTCCCTTCCTGATCTGTGAGCCTGGAGGCTGGGAGGTGTAGGTAATAACATAGGGGATGGGAACAGAGAGTAATAACTTTGGGTCAGGCTGGGTTGTAATAAAGGTAAGAGTCAGACCTAACGAAGGTCCTTTAATGGTGGTATGGATTACCTTGACATGCTATTCTCTGAGCCTACCACTGACCAGGCTGATGGGAAGAGTATGTATGTGATGCTGGATGGGTAGTGAGGACTGGGTGCTCTCTCTCTTTCACTTTCTAATCCAACGCTATCTCCCTAGGGTCCCGAGTCAGAGGACGGCCACATGTATCCACACACACGTGTGTGTGTGACGTGCGTGCATGCGTGTGTGTGTGTGTGGGGCTGTCCTCCACCCACTTTGACTTTTATTTAATTTCATTATTCTGAGAGGATGACATTCGACCAGGGGGTTTGTACATGGTGAGATATCACACTGTCACATTGGAGCATCACACACACAAACACAAACACAAACACACACACACACACGACAGACACACAAACAAACACACAGCCAAACCCCCGTTTCCCACTCTCCCATCCATCGGCTAATTACATTTAGCCCCCTGCTCCACAGTGACTGTTGGAACAGCTGGGCTTGGTGGTTCCTGGAGAACAGATACCACGAACCATGAATCAAACTACTGCTGCTGCCACGGATAGAGGGGGGGGGGGGGGGGACAAGGACACAGTGATAGCATATTTAGCCTCACCCCCCACAGATCCCATGATGCAGCCAGTTGGGTGTCTTCCTGGCCCAACAGAACAACATGATGCAGCTGGTTGGGTGTCTTCCTGGCCCAACAGAACAACATGATGCAGCCGGTTGGGTGTCTTCCTGACCCAACAGAACAACATGATGCAGCCGGTTGGGTGTCTTCCTGGCCCAACAGAACAACATGATGCAGCCGGTTGGGTGTCTTCCTGGCCCAACAGAACAACATGATGCAGCCGGTTGGGTGTCTTCCTGGCCCAACAGAACAACATGATGCAGCCGGTTGGGTGTCTTCCTGGCCCAACAGAACAACATGATGCAGCTGGTTGGGTGTCTTCCTGGCCCAACAGAACAACATGATGCAGCCGGTTGGGTGTCTTCCTGGCCCAACAGAACAACATGATGCAGCTGGTTGGGTGTCTTCCTGGCCTAACAGAACAACATGATGCAGCTGGTTGGGTGTCTTCCTGGCCTAACAGAACAACATGATGCAGCTGGTTGGGTGTCTTCCTGGCCCAACAGAACAACATGATGCAGCAGGTTGGGTGTCTTCCTGGCCCAACAGAACAACATGATGCAGCTGGTTGGGTGTCTTCCTGGCCCAACAGAACAACATGATGCAGCTGGTTGGGTATCTTCCTGGCCTAACAGAACAACATGATGCAGCTGGTTGGGTATCTTCCTGGCCCAACAGAACAACATGATGCAGCTGGTTGGGTGTCTTCCTGGCCCAACAGAACAACATGATGCAGCTGGTGAGGGGGAAGGAAAAGAGAGAGGGACAAAACATATTTATGCTGATTAACAAATCCCATGAAATCTTCTAGGACATTACATTGTGTGGGGTCTTCCTAACCTATGTATGCCTCTATGACCTTGGCAGTACAGCATAATGGTTCATTCACAAGCTGCAGGTTTCACGTATTGTATTATCCCAAGGTGTCCTTTATATCATTCACTCTTGGACATACTGGCTCATAATAATGGCTGGAATGGAATCAAACACATGGAAACCATGTGCCACGCTTTTACCAATTGACCCACACAGGACTATTATTTCTCTGTGAGAGGCAGATGTGTGTGTGGGTAAATTCCTACCGCTGGCTGTATTTGTGATCTTCCTAGACATGATGGCCAGGCCAGATGATTGGAAGTCACTGCAGTCTTCAATAGGTGTTTGATTCGCTGTCTTTAGTGGTAGAGAGATGCAAATCAATGTCTGTCCACCTGGGGGATGGTGTGTGTGTGGGGGAGGGGGGGGTGATGGTGATGGTGATGATTCATTATAATACCTTTGGCACTGTCCCAACTTGCTTATATCCAAAACCTTATCAACTTTGTCGATGGCTAGTTGAGGCTTGAAGTCACGTGGTCTGGTGTAGGAGGGTACTATGGAGAGGAGGATCAGTCACATGTTTACTGGAATGTTAGGCTGGTGTGAAAAGGCCGGACACAGTCATCAGTGTACAGAATTGCAAAGAGGAAGCAAATGGCTTTTATGCACAGCATCGCTGGCCATGTTTTAACACACTATGTCCACACTATTATCTGGAGGGGCAGGAGAGGAATGAAACAGTGAGATAAATAGAGAAGGTCTTCCACAGACTGTAACGGTTAATGGTGACTAGTCAAGCACCCTATCTCTCCTTCTTCTCCCCCCTTCTCTCTGTCCCCCTTCATTCCCATTTCTCTGTGAGGGAAAAGATCTATTCGTCTTCTTTACTGGATTTAATCACCACCTTTCCCCTCCATCTTTTTCTCAATGTAGCTATACCCCACACTCTCTCTCTCTCTTGCTCTTTTGCTCTCTCTCTCTCTTGCTCTTTTGCTCTCTCTCTTGCTCTTTTGCTCTCTCTCTCTTGCTCTCTCTCTCTTGCTCTCTCTCTTGCTCTCACTCTCTCTCTCTCTTGCTCATTCTCTCTCTCTCTCCTGCCCTCCCTGTCTCTCTCTCTCTCTCTCTCTCTCTCTTCCTCCTCCTCTCACTCTCTCACCCCTGCCCCCTTCCTTTCCCTTCTATCTGTTTGAAGTGCCCTTGTGATGCCAGGCAGGCGCAGTCTTTGAGGAGCCCAGTGAATTTGTTGTATAATTGTCTCTTATGTAACAGTGAATTAAGCAGGAAATATGTTTAATACGATGGCAGCAGTGGGGATTGGTGGCACACGGCGGTGGGAGTGTTCTAGGGCAGCAGTGGGGATTGGTGGCGCACGGCGGTGGGAGTGTTCTAGGGCAGCAGTGGGGATTGGTGGCACACGGCGGTGGGAGTGTTCTAGGGCAGCAGTGGGGATTGGTGGCGCACGGCGGTGGGAGTGTTCTAGGGCAGCAGTGGGGATTGGTGGCGCACGGCGGTGGGAGTGTTCTAGGGCAGCAGTGGGGATTGGTGGCACACGGCGGTGGGAGTGTTCTAGGGCAGCAGTGGGGATTGGTGGCGCACGGCGGTGGGAGTGTTCTAGGGCAGCAGTGGGGATTGGTGGCACACGGCGGTGGGAGTGTTCTAGGGGCAGCAGTGGGGATTGGTGGCGCAGGGCGGTGGGAGTGTTCTAGGGCAGCAGTGGGGATTGGTGGCGCACGGCGGTGGGAGTGTTCTAGGGCAGCAGTGGGGATTGGTGGCGCACGGCGGTGGGAGTGTTCTAGGGCAGCAGTGGGGATTGGTGGCGCACGGCGGTGGGAGTGTTCTAGGGCAGCAGTGGGGATTGGTGGCACACGGCGGTGGGAGTGTTTCTAGGGCAGCAGTGGGGATTGGTGGCGCACGGCGGTGGGAGTGTTCTAGGGCAGCAGTGGGGATTGGTGGCGCACGGCGGTGGGAGTGTTCTAGGGCAGCAGTGGGGATTGGTGGCGCACGGCGGTGGGAGTGTTCTAGGGCAGCAGTGGGGATTGGTGGCGCACGGCGGTGGGAGTGTTCTAGGGCAGCAGTGGGGATTGGTGGCACACGGCGGTGGGAGTGTTCTAGGGCAGCAGTGGGGATTGGTGGCACACGGCGGTGGGAGTGTTCTAGGGCAGCAGTGGGGATTGGTGGCGCACGGCGGTGGGAGTGTTCTAGGGCAGCAGTGGGGATTGGTGGCGCACGGCGGTGGGAGTGTTCTAGGGCAGCAGTGGGGATTGGTGGCGCACGGCGGTGGGAGTGTTCTAGGGCAGCAGTGGGGATTGGTGGCACACGGCGGTGGGAGTGTTCTAGGGCAGCAGTGGGGATTGGTGGCACACGGCGGTGGGAGTGTTCTAGGGCAGCAGTGGGGATTGGTGGCTCACGGCGGTGGGAGTGTTCTAGGGCAGCAGTGGGGATTGGTGGCACACGGCGGTGGGAGTGTTCTAGGGGAGCAGTGGGGATTGGTGGCACACGGCGGTGGGAGTGTTCTAGGGCAGCAGTGGGGATTGGTGGCGCACAGCGGTGGGAGTGTTCTAGGGCAGCAGTGGGGATTGGTGGCACACGGCGGTGGGAGTGTTCTAGGGCAGCAGTGGGGATTGGTGGCGCACGGCGGTGGGAGTGTTCTAGGGCAGCAGTGGGGATTGGTGGCGCACGGCGGTGGGAGTGTTCTAGGGCAGCAGTGGGGATTGGTGGCGCACGGCGGTGGGAGTGTTCTAGGGCAGCAGTGGGGATTGGTGGCGCACGGCGGTGGGAGTGTTCTAGGGCAGCAGTGGGGATTGGTGGCGCACGGCGGTGGGAGTGTTCTAGGGCAGCAGTGGGGATTGGTGGCGCACGGCGGTGGGAGTGTTCTAGGGCAGCAGTGGGGATTGGTGGCACACGGCGGTGGGAGTGTTCTAGGGCAGCAGTGGGGATTGGTGGCACACGGCGGTGGGAGTGTTCTAGGGCAGCAGTGGGGATTGGTGGCTCACGGCGGTGGGAGTGTTCTAGGGCAGCAGTGGGGATTGGTGGCACACGGCGGTGGGAGTGTTCTAGGGGAGCAGTGGGGATTGGTGGCACACGGCGGTGGGAGTGTTCTAGGGCAGCAGTGGGGATTGGTGGCGCACAGCGGTGGGAGTGTTCTAGGGCAGCAGTGGGGATTGGTGGCACACGGCGGTGGGAGTGTTCTAGGGCAGCAGTGGGGATTGGTGGCACACAGCGGTGGGAGTGTTCTAGGGCAGCAGTGGGGATTGGTGGCACACAGCGGTGGGAGTGTTCTAGGGCAGCAGTGGGGATTGGTGGCGCACAGCGGTGGGAGTGTTCTAGGGCAGCAGTGGGGATTGGTGGTGCACAGCAATGGGAGTGTTCTAGGGCAGCAGTGGGGATTGGTGGTGCACAGCAATGGGAGTGTTCTAGGGCAGCAGTGGGGATTGGTGGCACACAGCGGTGGGAGTGTTCTAGCTTCACTGTGTGTGTGTGTTAGGAAGAGTGGGCAGGAGAGACAGGGAGGGATGTTTGCGTAGGCACAATGGTAACAATATGAGTCACGACTGTGCTGAAGGACAAGTGACATGAATCCTTAGAAGCCCCATGAAACATGAACTATCTGACAGATTCTTTAACACTTTACGCCTTAGTACATGTGTAACAACACAAAACATTTAATTGAATGCTTTGTTCTTGCATACGGTCTAAGCTAGTTGCAGTTCACAACCCACATGCCTTTCTACAGTAATCGGTTGACGGTGTGGGACAGGGGTGTAGTACCTAGTAAGCATGTAGGCTATGCACTTCACGGGTATGCCATGTTGCCTAACTTGTATCTCGTTTGTGACAAAGAAAAAGTCAACCTTCTGTAGACCTTTGTGTACATGGAATAAAGATTCAGTGACTCACTTTTTTTGTCACCTAGCAGTCTCTTTTTTCCGTTATTATAATGTCATATTCCAAATAAAATAACTGGTCAGTGAAGGTTATTGAGGACATTGAGACACACAACAACCTGTTATTGTTTATAGTTCCAGACCCGCTATGGTTAGTAGGGTGTGTTCAGTTGAGTCATGTGTTTTGAGTTCAGGGTGTCCTGTCCAGGAAATGATAATGATACTTGTGATGAAGATGAAGATGGCGATAGTTGTGAATGAGTCCCAGGGCCAAGGCAGTGACCTCAGCTCAAGGGCGGCCAGCTACGTCCACACTGTACAATCAGAACGTTTGGAATGTTCTGTTTTTCTCAGAGCTCACTGCAAGAGAAAACAGAATGAGAGGAGGGGAGGAGGAGAGGAAGAAGGGAGAACAACGATATCTATGTCCTAAGTCTGTTTGTTTCCGTTCCAAGAACTGGTGAGAGAGAGAGATAAGTGTGTGTGTATTGCATATGGGGATGTGTGCGACTTACTCCTCAGCCTGAAGTGTCCCCACTAGCGCCAGCAAGTAGCTAGCTTTTCGCATGGTGCAACTGGTAAGATGGCTGTCACGTGTGCTAGCAAAGCAGGGGTCCTGGGTTTGAGCCTCGATGTGAGCTGAACCAGGAGGAAGTTGTATTTGCTAAGCAAGCAGCGTGACGTCCTTTATGTGTATGTGTGGGTGTGTGTGTATGTGCGTGTGAGAGAGACATTAGTTACTCATGCTCCTTACTCAACTCCCCCTCACCACCATAACACAATCCTGTATCTCTTTGTTGTCAGAGCTGTTCTGAGCAGCATAGCATGCACCCAGCAGGCTGGGACTCAGCATGCAGGCCACAGGACACTGGAGAGCTCCAGAACTGGCCTGTGTGTTTGGAGAGCTGATGTGTGTCACATCAATGGAAAGTGAGGCAACGGTAGGGTAGGGTCGTCCTATGATAGCATGACACTTCAACAAAACTATTAAATATAAAAAATGGATAGGCTAACCCTCTCATTGTCTTGTTTTTTCATTTCTATCATTTTCTCTCTCTCCTTCTAATTTTGTCTTCATTGCTTAGGTGAGAATAAGACAATTGGTTTTAATCCTCAGTGACTCAATGTTGTTCAAGCCCCCTGTTTCTCTTTTACTCTCTCAAACCCTCCCCCTCTCTCCAGCCATCTCTTTCTCTCTCCCTCTCTCCCTCTCTCCTCTTACTCTCTCAAACCCTCCCCCTCTCTCCAGCCATCTCTTTCTCTCTCCCTCTCTCCCTCCCTCCTCTTACTCTCTCAAACCCTCCCCCTCTCTCCAGCCATCTCTTTCTCTCTCCCTCTCTCCCTCTCTCCTCTTACTCTCTCAAACCCTCCCCCCTCTCTCCAGCCATCTCTTTCTCTCTCCCTCCCTCCTCTTACTCTCTCAAACCCTCCCCCTCTCTCCAGCCATCTCTTTCTCTCTCCCTCTCTCCTCTTACTCTCTCAAACCCTCCCCCTCTCTCCAGCCATCTCTTTCTCTCTCCCTCTCTCCCTCCCTCCTCTTACTCTCTCAAACCCTCCCCCTCTCTCCAGCCATCTCTTTCTCTCTCCCTCTCTCCCTCCCTCCTCTTACTCTCTCAAACCCTCCCCCTCTCTCCAGCCATCTCTTTCTCTCTCCCTCTCTCCCTCTCTCCTCTTACTCTCTCAAACCCTCCCCCTCTCCAGCCATCTCTTTCTCTCTCCCTCTCTCCTTCCCCCCTCTTACTCTCTCAAACCCCCCCCTCTCTCCAGCCATCTCTTTCTCTCTCCCTCTCTCCTTCCCTCCTCTTACTCTCTCAAACCCTCCCCCTCTCTCCTCCTCTCTTTCTCCCTCTGTCTCTCCCCCCCACTTTCTCCACCTCTCTCTCTATGGATGGTTAGTCGTGAGTGTGTTAGCTGACTGTGTGTAAGTCGTGATTAAGGCCATAGAACTGCTGTGTCGACGTGTGATGAATACTGAAAAACCAATATGCACGCTATCTTTTTTTCACTCAGGAAATGGCATCTTCCCCTGCCTGTGGAACTCACTCTTCTCCTCCTCTCATTCTCTCCCTTTCTCCTTCTCTCTCTCTACTTCTCTCTACTCCTCTCTCTCAGAGCTGCTATACATGGCACACTGCACTGTCCCTGTGTGGTGTTGTGCCTTGTTATAAATGATCAGGTCTCCACAAGACCTTTACAGAGGCCATAAAAATATCAACCTCCCAAATGAACACATACGCATCCATATGCCAGTGTTTCTGTATTCCTGTTTATTCTCTCTCTCTCTCTCTCTCTCTCTCTCTCTCTCTCTCTCTCTCTCTCTCTCTCTCTCTCTCTCTCTCTCTCTCTCTCTCTCTCTCGGGGAGAGAACACTAATCCTGGTCCCCATGGGAGCAGATGTCACAGGCACAAACAAGCGACAGATTGCCTCAGTCAGCTCCCAGCTCCCTTCCCCCAGGCTCCAGGGCCAGGCCTTGGCCAGGCTGAGGAAGGGAGGGAGGTCATTACTGATGCGCTTCAGACCTGGGTTAGGCTGAAGGTGCTCTACCTCAGTCCTGCTACCAAATAGAGCATGATTGTGTTCAGTAGGGCAAGCAAATATTGAAGAAAGAAAAAATGGAGCAAAACGTTTTGCTAAATTCTCTGTCTCAGCCCCAGGCTCTGTGGTATTGGGGGGAGGAAATTACTGCTAACCTTGTTGCACAAGAGAAAGAGAGACAGGAAAGGAAGGCACACATTGAACATCCTCAGTGTGCTGCTTTCTACAAGGCTATTTTCCTACCAGCAGATCTCCAGCTTTAGGCTGCTCAATGGCCCCAACAGAAAAGCTGCCTGCTGTAGAAATACAGCAGGAGTCTCACTGGTGATGGTCTGAAGCCGTAGCAGCGTGAGGCTGCATGCAGGAAGGCAGCATCAAAACACAGCCATGACCCCTTTCAAAGATCAAACCTGTCAAACAGTCAAACCCCAGCTCAGATGTAACAGAGAGAAACTGAAAGATGGAGAGACATGCACACAGTCTGCTTCTCATCCTGCAAGTGAAGTCCTTTTCAAAGGATATTGAAAGAGTTTTGAATCCCCAAAGGGAGAAACCCTCAAAGCTACATAATTACTTAATCTTGGGTGTCAGGGAAAGGAAGACGTGTTTTCTTGAACCTGCCCTGGTGAGCCATATGAGCTGGGTTTGCACTTTTGGTACTATTCCATTGGCTCCTTTGGTTCAGACAAGCTCAATCAAGCACAGCGCATGTTTCTTTGAAAGATTTGTAGTACTGTATTTGAATCTATGTCCGTTGTGCGGTGTGTTCCCTTCAAACAGAGAGAAGCAGACAGACAGACAGACAGACATCTCCATTCTGCATGCTTCAGTCAGAACTACAGCTTGTGTTAACCTCGATACAAGGACACAACGTCCAGACCTGTCATCCTCCATCATCATATGCCATCTCTCCCCCCTCTCTTCCCCCTCTCACCCCTCTCCCCGTCTCTTCCCCCTCTCACTCCTCTCCCCCCTCACTCCTCTCTCCCTCTCACCTCTCTTCCCTCTCTCACCCCTCTCCCCCCTCTCACCCCTCTCCCCTCTCTTCCCCCTCTCACCCCTCTCACTCCTCTCTCCCCTCTCACTCCTCTCTCCCCCTCTCTTCCCCCTCTCACCCCTCTCACTCCTCTCTCCCTCTCACCTCTCTTCCCCCTCTCACCCCTCTCACTCCTCTCTCCCTCTCACCTCTCTTCCCCCTCTCACCCTCTCCCCCTCATCTCACCCCTCTCACTCCTCTCTCCCTCTCCCTCCTCTCTCCCTCTCACCCCTCTCACCCCTCTCCCCTCTCCCCCCTCTCACCTCTCTTCCCTCTCTCACCCCTCTTCACATTCGACCTCTTAATCCTATTTGTCTCTCTCCCCATCTCATTGTCTGTCCTCTCCCTGAACTAGACACCCTTGGGATGTTCCACTGCTCATCTCCTCCTTCTCAGGTTACTAATCCTCCCTCCCTCCCTCCCTCCCTCCCTCCCTCCCTCCCTCCCTCCCTCCCTCCCTCCCTCCCTGACCACATCCATACAGTACACAACAAACCCCCAGCAACTACCTCCGAAAAGACACTTCTAAACAGAAAGCCACCAGGCGACGGTTGTGTTGAAAGGAAATGCTATCTTTCTCCATCCCCTTCCTTCAGCAAGGACATACGATGCAGGGAAGCGATTAAGAGTGGGTCTACAGCAACGGCACACTGCTCAGGACAGCCCCATCACAACAATATGATGGATTCAAGAGAGGGGGCGGGATGCACACACACACACACACACATACGCTGGCATGCACTACAAACGCACCCACACACATGCACGCAAGTTCACACAGACACAAACACAGATGCCTGCACGAACACACACACACACACACACACCCTCAGCCATTCAGTCTATTGTGTTTTCCTCTACCTCCTCTGTCTGCGCCTGTCACCTCCTTCCACCCTGATATTGTACAGACTGAGAGAATTCCATTCCTATCATTCATATACAGTGCCAGTCAAAAGTTTGGGCACACCTACTCATTTCAGGGTTTTTCTTTATTTGTACTATTTTCTACATTGTAGAATAACAGTGAAGACATCAGAACTATGAAATAACACATCTGGAATCATGTAGTAACCAAAAAAGTGTTAAACAAATGAAAGTATATTTTATATTTGAGATTCTTCAAAGTAGCCACCCTTTACCTTGATGACAGCTTTGGAATTCTTTACATTTACGTCATTTAGCAGATGCTCTTATCCAGAGCGACTTACAGTAGTGAATGCATACATTTCATACATTTTTTCCCCGTACTGGTCCCCCATTGGAATCAAACCCACAACCCTGGTGTTGCAAACACCATGCTCTACCAACTGAGCCACACGGGACCCAAACTTCACCTGGAATGCTTTTTGATTTGTTTTTGGTTACTACATGATTCCGTATGTGTTATTTCATAGTTTTGATGTCTTCACTATTATTCTGCAATGTAGAAAATAGTCAAAATAAAGAAAAACCCTGGAATTAGTAGGCATGTCCAAACTTTTGACTGGTACTGTATATGGCTAGGCTACCCTATGTTACACTAGGCCAGACCAGACAGACAGAGGAAATTCCTATCATTCACATACATTGCGAGGCTATGACGTTTCTAGTCTATGGCATTTCCCATGGAAGCAGCTGATATTGGACACATTTGTGGAATGAGAGAAGAGGACCCCCAAGGAGAGGAGGGAGGGATTTGTATTGAAGAATGAATTCCATGAGACAACTTGAAGCTACTCACCATCTGAGTGTCAGAAATAGCACTCTACTACAGCAGATAACAGACGCATACCAAATCTGGAGAGCTCTACTGAGACGCTTAGCAGTGTGCCTCCCAGATTGCCCTGGGATATGTCCCAAATGGCACCCTATTCCCTATGGGCCCTGGTCAAAAGTAGTGCACTCAATAGGGACTAGGGTACCATTTGGGACAGTATCATGATCTGAGGGGCTTCATTCGTTCTCGTAATTTTAACCTCCTGACTATACAAAATGGCAGTCATGGACAGAGAATTGTTGTTGAATAAAAACATGCAAACACTCGGGCACTTGTGAAATCAAAACTCTCCATTTGGTCTGAAAACCGAAAACCAAAACCGAATATATTTTCTTGGTTTCTTTCCATACATCTTTACTGCAGCTGACAGTTCTGTGTCTGTTTCATGGTTCCTCGTCATCAGTTCAGAGGAACATAGGGGACCTTCCCACTCACAAAGGAACAGAAAAAGCAAGTGGGGAAAAAAAGGCATCTGTTCTTGAAATAACCTCTAATGGGGTAGATCATGGTACAACTACAGATCCATTGTGGGTACACAGACAGTACATAGCCTTGTGACTGTCCATCCCATCACAGACATATAGACTGCTTTCTAAGTAGCATCATATTCACTATATAGTGCACCAGGGCCCATTGGGAATAGGATGCCATTTGGGATGCAGCCATAGACTCTCCTCAGTCAAGTGGTCCTCTATCTCTACCATGGAATGTAGTATATATAGACCACCTGCTGTGTGTCTGAGCTGACCTGTGTGCCATGACCAGACGACCGTCAAGAGGCAGAGCAGGCTATATAGCTAGAGGGCAGAAGACGAAGTGAGAGACTCTACTGACAGTCCACTGACCATGACAGGGCTGCCATTCACTGGTGTCAGAGTGTGTGTGTGTGTGTGCGTGCGTGCGTGCGTGCGTGTGTTTGACTGTGTTTCAATAGGCTGTCAGATACATACTTAGTCACTCGATGGACACAAAGCCGCTACTTAGCCGCCGCTTTCCTAAACATTCTAATCACTTTTATATAATTAGATTTCATGCATTTACAACTGTAATTCAGCAATGAATACAGTACATACAAAATGATTAATATGGGTTACAGATAGACAACACTCTTCACGGTCCATTGGGATCAGCTATGCCGGGATGCATGCATTAGATCGGACATGTCTCCCTCAAAAAGACAGAATATCTCTGGTATGCTTTATTGATTACCTGTAACATTCTTTATACAATGATAATCTCCCTCCAGAATGTGAGATGTCGGCATGTTCACTGATTAAACACCCTGATGAATGTTGTTTGGCCGAAATGTTAGTAAAGAAGATCCATTCAGTTGTTGGAAGCATCAAGAATACCAGTGTGAATGAGTTTTTATGCCCAGCAGCGGTAGACTGGCCACAGGGCAGTTCCGGCAAATGCCAGATGTTCTAGTCCATTTTTAGCCCAGTGGGCCAGTCAAAATGTAGGGTTTTGCACAAAATGTCCATTATTTGGCTAATAATGAGGGCCTTAAAACAAAAAATGGGCTGTTGTGTGTAAAATACACTGGACGATTTCTGGTACCAGTCTGTCCCTGATGCTCAGTGACAAGGGCAAAAACCCTGAACAAGAAAGTGAATGTACTAACTAGAAGGTGAGGATCTCTGATCATTGATTATTCCTCCAGCAAGGAGCTTTTAACAGAATGCACAAACACGCAGCCCTGGACCTCGCATTCACCGCCAAGAGACATACACAAGGGAGGAGAGAGAAGGAAAGAGAGAGAGAGAGGTATTCGGCGGGGACTAAGCCCAATGTGCTGCATGACCATGAATGTTGTTTCAGGGTGGCAAACAGCCTCTCCTCTCCTTGCGTGCCCACATGCCTTTATTGACTAGCTTAATTAGAATATGAATAACTCATGGGTGGCTGAGCTCTCTCTCTCTCTCTCTCTCTGTCTTTCTCTCTTTATTTTCTCTCTCTTTCCCTCTCTCTTGCTCTCTATCTCTTTCTCTCCCTGCCTCTCTCTCCCAACCGTGTGGCGTGAGAGGAATGGGTTTGACACAATAACACCCCTCCCTCCTCCTCCCTTCCCCCCTTCCTCCATATCCCTTTCTTCCTCCCTTCCCCTGGCAGTATACAGACATGTATGACCATGAGAAAGGTGACCACACCCAAGGCCCATACATGAGGTTTAGCCAAATATATGATATAGATATTACACCATATGGACCAGTAGCTACTATCTACCATATGGATTAAATATATACTGTAGAGTAGATGTTCTATATAGTTTGAGGTTGAGGCTTCAGAGTTGCTTTGAAGGGCAGTACGTGTTTGAACATATTTAAAGCCAGTCATGGTCAGTGGTGGTCCTGTTTTATAGTATGGTTTTGTAGTGTTGTGGACTAACATCACATTTGCCCTTAGAAATCAGATCAGAGGGAAGCATCCATTGCGGTGACCTCTGAAATCTCCTAAGTATTGACCCACACGCGTAAGGAGAGAGAGCGAGAGAGGCAGAGAGGGAAAATAAACAATCAGAAATGAACAGTAAACATAACACTCATTCTCTCTCTGGTTATCTTCCTGGGGGGCGGTTGGATAGGGAAGGAAGTTGGGGGTAGGGATCGAGCAGTTGGGGTGGGGCTAGAGTAGCAAGTGAGACGGAAGTTGTTTCACCAACTTCATCTTGCAGCCAACGCCTGCAGTGTGGGAGGCTCTTTTGGCAACCAATCATTGGGGTGTTTTTGTTTGACGTATACGAATGTGACCAAAGACGTGACTGAAACAGGAACCAACTTTACCGCAATTCATGTATACAGTGGATATGTACAAATGAATGTGATATTTAAGGCTCTCTCTCTCACCAATTGATTGTACAATGTCCACATGCACTGAGTGTAAAAAAAACATTAGGAACACCTGCTCCATGACATAGACCAGCCTGGTCTCATAGACAAGACGTAACATAGTAAATGTAAATCCGTAACGCTCAAATAGTATGATACTACTTACTACTTTTTAGCTACTTTGCAACTACTTAACATGCAAGTTAACCCTTCCTCTAACCCTTACCTTAACCCTTTTAGCTAACTGTTCTCCTAACCCGAACTTTAACCCTTTAACCTAACTCCTAAACTTAACCCTAACCTTAACTCTAATCCTAACCCATAGCCTAGCTAACATTAGCCAGCTAGCTAACATTAACCACCTAGCCACCTAGCTAGAATTCATAACACATCATACGTTTTGAAAATTCATAACATATAATACGTTTTGCAAATTCGGAACATATTGTACGTATTGCAAATTCATAACGTATAATAAGAATTGTTATTCGTAACATACTGTATTATAAGAAATGGGTTATGGATATTCACAAATTAATAGATACCATACGAAATGTAACGTATCACACCAAATGCTCTGACACCAGGTTGCATAGACTGACCAGATGAATCCAGGTATGGATCCAAGCTATGATCCCATATTGATGTCACCTGTTAAATCCACTTCAATCAGGGTAGATGAAGGGGAGGACACAGGCTAAAGAATGATTTTTAAGCCTTGAGGTTGAAGTGCCTTTGGACATGTTACGGTAGTAGGTGCCAGGCGCACCGGTTTGAGTGTGTCAAGAACTGCAACGCTGCTGGGTTTTTCATGCTCAACAGTTTCCCGTGTGCATCAAGAATGGTCCACCACCCATAGGACATCCAGCTAACTTGCCACAACTGTGGGAAGCGTTGGAGTCAACATGGGCCAGCATCCCTGTGGAAAGCTTTTGACACCTTTTAGAGTCCATGCCCCGATAAATTGAGGCTGTTCTGATGGCAAAAGAGGTTGAAACTCAATATTAGGAATGTTTTGTACACTCAGTGTATATTTTCAGTGTGTGATATGTTTTTTTTTATAAACAATGGCAACTGCCATGTTGCACTGAGCCTTGCTGTTAGAAAACCACATTAGTGTTCCATTTTCAGCTGTCGCAGATGCACTTACCCCAACTTCACTCTTCCACTTCCGTCTACAGTTGGTGTCTTTCACCTTACCACTCAAACAAGGTCATAACGTGCTAAATGATAAGAAACTTTTAGCATTATGTTTGGGTCAGGGAAGAGGGCTATCAGAGCAGGCGGGCTGCTTTAAAAAATACATTATTATTTAACCTTTATTTAACTAGGCAAGTCAGTTAAGAACAAATTCTTATTTTACAATGACTGCCTACCCCGGCCAAACCCTCCCCTAACCCGGACGACGCTGGGCCAATTGTGCGCTGCCCTATGGGACTATAACAATCAATGACATACAGTAAGAGTAAAGGGCATTTTAACAGAAAGTAGAACACATTGCTAAGGGACTTGAATGGGGACGCCTCTTCTAGTAACTCTATTACTATGTATCATATCATATTCAAGACAGGTTTACAGTATCATCCTCCTCTCCACTGTGTTAACTGAAATGAATAAAAGGAGAACAGCCATATACCAGCCAACGCAGGACAAAGGCTCTGTGATGACAGTATAGGTTAGTTACCACGGTGATAAATGGTTGATCCGTCAAGAGCAAAGTCTCTGAGGTCAAGTGGCTCGATGGGATCCAAAGGATAGTCATTTCAGAGTTTATGCTCTCTCTCAGCTGCACAGCTAGAGTGTGCCAGTCCTCACCGGCCTACTCTCCACAAAGGTGGCTTGCCTCGTCAGGTTATTGCCAGGGCAACATGAAGTACAAGCCATGTGTACATGTGCCTACTGTCCACACTAGGCTGATACAAAGCAATGTATTTCATTGGAAGAAATTGTCACTTTATTATGTCATTATGTCTAGTGTTCTCACAGGTGGTTTTCCAACAGGTTTGTTTTTCCTCCCATGACCTGTTGTGAGTCTTTTTCTCCCATGTTTTTTTCAGACCAATTGCTTTTCATTTGGTATCAGTTAACTGTGGATATAGCTAACTGGATCTAGCTAGCGGTGGCGAGGGAAGTGCCACTGTGCTTCGCGCCCTGTTGTGTCACCACATGCCTTTAAATTATTCAGCGCCACTCAAATATTGATATGGAAATCACCACTGAGTGGACTGACAGGGACCAGGGAGGAAAAGAGAAGGAAAGGAGAGAGAAATAAATAAAAAAGAGACAAGATAATTTCTATCTATTAATTTTTACCTATTTCTATCTCTGTTCTCTGCACTCACCCATCTATTTTCTCTGCTCTCTGCTCCACTTGATTGAAGCCTTTTTCATGATGCCAACCCTCATCTTTATTAGACTTTTATTTGACTTGTGTAATGTAGAGAACGAATGGTAAAATAACATGGGCACTACAGTAACCACAGTAACATGTCCCCTTCACAATATTGACTCCTCTTTCTGTGTGATTTCATGAACAGGCTTACCTTAACACACCTCAGCTCTGATTGATCAGTTATCCATACAAACACTGCAATGCAATCATCCCCACTTCCAAGGTAGATGCTTTTCTCTTGCAATACACCTGACCAGTATAGATTGGACATAATATCAATACTGGAATGTGTTTGAATGGGAGTCTGTGTTGTTTCTTAGCTGTTTGGTCCCATTTTATAAGGCATTATAGCACATTCATAAGTAATACATAGATGCCCTACATATAAGCTACATAAACGCTACACAGATGCCCTACGTAGATGCACTACATAGATGCTACATAGATGGTATATAAATGCTACCTAGATGCCCTACATAGATACTACATAGATGCCCTACATAGATTCTACTTAGATGATGCATAGATGCACCACATATATGCTACATAGATGCTACATAGATGCTACATAGATGCACTACATATATGCTACATATAGATGCTACATATATGCTACATAAATTCTCCATGGACCGTGTTTTGTTTGTCTGATAACAACAACAACCACACAACATTGACATATACATTTGAGTCATTTAGCGGACGCTCTTATCCAGAGCAACTTACAGTGCATTCATCTTAAAATAGCTACACCACATCAGACAGACAGACAGACAGACAGACAGACAGACAGACAGACAGACAGACAGACAGACAGACAGACAGACAGACAGACAGACAGACAGACAGACAGACGATAGATGGACCTGTGAATGCTCCACTCTCCTACTCTCCTACTTCCCTACTCCTCTACTCTCCTACTCCTACTCCTCTCCTCCCCTACTCTCCTACTCTTCTACTACCATACTCTCCTACTCCTTTACTCTTCCACTCCCCTACTCTCCTACCTACTCCGCTACTCTCCTACTCCCCTACTACCCTAATCTACTCTCCTACTCCTCTACCCTCCTACTCCGTAACTCTCCTACTCTCCTACTACTATACTCCTCTACTCTCCTAAATCCCTACTCAGAACGGCTGAAGATAGATTTTAAAGAACTGATTGGGTAACTACTTGCCACCAACAAACGCCCCATAATATCTGGCCCTCTGCCCTCCCTAAATCGTGGCATTGAACGGTTCAGCAGACATTTAGCCCTCCATAACTGGCTATGAGACTTTTACAGCTCTGAGGGTGTAACATTTATTGACAATTTTGACACCTTCTGGAAACAAAGCTTGTATTATAAGGAGGATTGGATCCACCCAAATCGTTTGGGTCCTGGATCCTTTCACAGCATTATAAGGCTGCGTTGAGACAATGATTTATAATTTACTCCCTACAATTTTGTCGCTGAGTTGTCATAATGCTTTAGCAAATTAACATTATCCCAGGGGCATTGGAAGACACAATGTAAGAAACCTACTTTATGTCCCTCTACTGCCCTGAATGCCTCTGCTGATCCTACAGCTAGTGCTTGTAGTAGTCATATGCCTATGAACCAGAGTTTTACTGTTAGCACTGAGGTGGTGTGCCAAAGCAGGAAGTCCACTGTGTGCAGCTCACCGTGCACTAACATAAATAACCCAAGCATGTCTACCTCTGCTAAGTTTCCCAGTAAAGCAAGAAAAATCCCAGAAAAGTGTTAAAAATACCCACGTTAACATATGTAGCTTAATAAACAAGGTTCATGTAATCAATAATTTGATAGTAACAGATGCCATTCATATTGTGACAATCTCTGAAACTCACTTAGATAATAACTTTGATGATACAGTGGTAGCAATGCAGTGAGGGAAAAAAGTATTTGATCCCCTGCTGATTTTGTACGTTTGCCCACTGACAAAGAAATGATCAGTCTATAATTTTAATGGTAGGTTTATTTGAATAGTGAGAGACAGAATAACAACAAAAAAATCCTGAAAAACGCATGTCAAAAAAGTTATACATTGATTTGCATTATAGACTGGTCATTTCTTTGTCAGTGGGCAAATGTACAAAATCAGCAGGGGATCAAATACTTTTTTCCCTCACTGTATATGGTTACAAGATCTACAGAAAATACAGAAATTCCAAAGGTGGAGGTGTGGCTGTTTATATTCAGAACCACATTCATGTAAAGATTAGAGAGGATCTCATGCTAATGACTGTTGAAGTAAATGGCTGCAGGTTCATCTGCCTCACCTAAAGCCTATTCTGTTGGGAAGCTGCTATAGACCACCAAGTGTTAACAGTCAATATCTGGATAACGTGTGAAATGCTTGATAATGTATGTGATATCAATAGAGAGGTATATTTTATGGGTCATTTAAATATTGACTGGCTTTCATCAGGCTTCCCACTCAAGAGAAAGCTTCAAACTGTAACTAGTGCCTGCAACTTGGTTCAGTTTATCAATCAACCTACCAGGGTAGTTACAAACAGCACAGGATTTAAATCATCATGTATTGATCACATCTTTACTAATGCTGCAGAAATTTGTTTGAAAGCAGTATCCAAATCCATCGGATGTAGTGATCCCAATATTGTAGCCATATCTAGGAAAACCAAAGTTCCAAAGGCTGGGCCTAGTACAGTGTATAAGAGGTCATACAATAAGTTTTGTAGTAATTCCTATGTTGTTGATGTAAATAATATTTGTTTGTCCGTGGTGTGTAATGACGAGCAAACAGATGCTGCACTTGACACATTTATGAAATTACTTATCCCAGTTACTAATAAGCACGCACCCATTAAGAAAATGAATGTAAAAACTGTTAAATCCCCGTGGATTGATGAGGAATTGAAAAATTGTATGGTTGAGAGGGATGAGGCAAAAAAATGGCAAATAGGTCTGGCTGTACAACCGATTGGCAAACGTACTGCAAATTGAGAAATCATGTGCCTAAACTGAATAAAAAGAAGAAGAAACTACACTATGAAACAAAGATAATTGACATAAAGAATTATAGTAATGTAACGCCCTGGCCATAGAGAGGGGTTTTTGTTCTTTATTTTGGTTAGGCCAGGGTGTTACATTGGGTGGGCGTTCTATGTTCATTTTTCTATGTTTTTATATTTCTTTGTTTTGGGCCGTGTGTGGCTCCCAATCAGGCACAGCTGAAGTTCGTTGTTGCTGATTGGGAGTCACACATAAGTAGCCTATTTTTCCTTTGGGTTTTGTGGGTGATTGTTTTCTGTTGTGATCATTTGGGACCAGACAGGACTGTTTGCTGTCGTTTCTTTTCGTGTTTTGTATAGAGTGTTTATGTTCATTAAAATCTTTAATAATAAATACACATCCTCCGCTGCACCTTGGTGTAATTCTAACGACAGGCGTTACAAGTAAAAAGTTTGGAGCACCTTAAATGAAATTTTGGGCAAAAAGGCATTGATTGAATCAGATGGCTCATTCGTCAACTACTTTAATGATTTTTTCATTGGCAAGATTAGCAAATTTAGGCATGACATGCCAGCGAAAAAACGTTGACACTACACATCCAAGTATATCTGACCAAATTATGAAAGACAAGCATTGTAATTTGGAATTCTGTAAAGTAAGTGTGGAAAGGGGAAAAAATGATTGTTGTCTATCAACAATGAAAAGTCACCGGGGTCTGACAACTTGGATCGAAATGTATTTAGGATAATAGCGGACGATATTGCCACTCCTATTTGCCATATCTTCAATTTAAGCGTACTAAAAAGTGTGTGCCCTCAGTCTTGGAGGGAAGCAAAAGTTATTCCCTACCTAAGAATAGTAAAAAGCCCCCTTTACTGGCTCAAATAGCCAACCAATCAGCCTGTTACCAACCCTTAGTAAACTTTTGGAATAAATTGTGTTTGACCAGATACAATGCTATTTTACAGTAAACAAATTGACAACATACTTTCAGCATGCTTATAGGGAAGGACATTCAACAAGCACAGCACTTACACAAATGACTGATGATTGGCTGAGAGAAATTGATGATAAAAAAAGATTGTTGGGGGCTGTTGTGTTAGACTTCAATGTGGCTTTTGACATTATTGATCATAGTCTGTTGCTGCAAAAACGTATGTGTTATGGCTTTACACCCTCTGCTATAATGTGGATAAAGAGTTACCTGTCTAACAGAACACAGAGGGTGTTCTTTATTAATGGAAGCCTCTCCAACAAAATCCAGGTAGAATCAGGAATTCCCCAGGGCAGCTGTCTAGACCCCTTACTTTTTTCAATCTTTACTAACGTTATGCCACTGGCTTTGAGTAAATGTATGTGGATGATTCAGCACTATACACGTCAGCT
Organism: Salmo trutta; assembly: GCF_901001165.1. Lineage (NCBI taxonomy): Eukaryota > Metazoa > Chordata > Actinopteri > Salmoniformes > Salmonidae > Salmo > Salmo trutta. The sequence continues at coordinate 24,544,680 of NC_042992.1, read as the reverse complement.
ACCACAGCAACTGAAATTACTGCTACACTTAACAAAGAGCTGAAGTTAGTTTCAGAACGGGTGGCAAGGAATAAGTTAGTCCTAAATATCAAAACTAAAAGCATTGCATTTGGGACAAATCATTCACTAAACCGTAAACCTCAACTAAATATTATAATGAATAATGTGGAAATTGAGCAAGTTGAGGTGACTAAACTTCTTGGAGTAACCCTGGATTGTAAACTTTCATGGTCAAAACATATTGACACAACAGTAGCTAAAACGGGGAGAAATCTGTCCATAATAAAGCGTTGCGCTGCATTCTTAACAGCACTATCAACAGGCAGGTCCTACAGGCCCTAGTTTTGTCGCACCTGGACTACTGTTCAGTCATGTGGTCAGGTGCCACAAAGAAGAATTTAGGAAAATTGCAGTTGGCTCGGAACAGGGCAGCCCGGCTGGCCCTTGGATGTACACAGAGAGCTAAGATTAATGATACACATGTCAATCTCTCCTGGCTCAAAGTGGAGGACAGATTGACTTCATCACCACTTGTATTTGTGAGAGGTATTGACATGTTGAATGCACCGAGCTGTCTGTTTGAACTACTGGCACACAGCTCGGACACCCATGCATACCCCACAAGACATGCCACCAGAGGTCTCTTCACAGTCCCCAAGTCTAGAACAGACTATGCGAGGTGCACAGTACTACATAGAGCCATGACTACATGGAACTCTATTCCACTTCAAGTAACTCATGCAAGCAGTAAAATTTGATTAATAAACAGATGAAAATACACCTTCTGTAACAGCGGGGACTGTTTAGAAACACAAACATATGCACAGACACATGCATACAAACACACGATAACATACACACTATACACACTATACACACAATGTAGGAAGAGTAGGGATGGGGGTCCATGATAAATACAAATACTCTAGTTTTCCTTTAATCCTCTACTCCCCTACTCCTCCCCTAATCCCCTACTCTACTCCCCTACTCCTCCCCTAATCCCCTACTCTACTCTCCTACTCCTCCCTTACTCCTCTACTGCCCTACTACTCCTCACCTACTCCCCTAAGCCCCTACTCTCCTACTTACCTACTCCTCTACTCCCCTACTCTCCTACTTACCTACTCCTCTACTCCCCTACCCCTCTACTCCCCTACTCTCCTACTTACCTACTCCTCTACTCCCCTACCCCTCTACTCCCCTACTCTCCTACTTACCTACTCCTCTACTCCCCTACTCCACTACTCCTCTACTCTCCTACTCTCCTACCCCCCTACTCTCTTACTCCTCTGCTCCTCTAGCCTCCAACTCTCCTTGCCTCAGCCAGTCATGTCCTGTTCCTCTGGTACATAACCTACATTCTTACCAGGGAGAACCCATTGTGTTCAAGTGCTAAGTAATCACAGCACAGAACATTCCTTGTCTGTTGTTCCTGTCGGTTAAGATACCTTCTTCTTCATGTTGTTGGCCTGGTCAGGTGTTTGTGTGTGTTTGTGTGTGTGTTGTGTGTGTGCACGTGTGTTTGCGTGTGTGCGTGTTGGTCTGGCCGATTGGGAAGCCAGCCACTAAGCTATCTGCCCAGTAACTAGCCAGTTCCCCAATGTGATCAGACATGGATGTCAGGGCCTGTATTCATAATGTGTCCCTGAGTATGAGTGCTGATCTAGGATCATTTTGGCCTTTTAGATGAACAGGGGGGACCTAGTCCTATATTAGCACTCTTTCTCTCTCAATTCTGACAGTCGATGGTTCTGAGCTATAGTGTGTGATGTGTGTGCTTCAGACATTAGACAATACAGTCAGTCAGGTGGTGCAGAGGCATACTCTGTGTGTGTACAGTACATGTGTGTGTGTGTGTGCGCCTCCCTGCCAGTGTGTGTGTGTGTGTGTATGGTTATATAAACCTCTGTTAAATTGTCTGCTTTCTTTGTCCTGCTGTCCTCCCGGCAGCAGCAGAGTTGGTCTGTGTCTCTCTGCCTTGCAAACAAACAGGCAGCAGCAGAGAGGAGAGGACTCTGTTATCCAGACGGGTTTTGATTGGATAACTGCTTACATAATCACTCTGTCTGCCTGGATTATAAAAAGATGACTCGTATCAGAAATGTGTGTGTGTGTGTGTGTGTGTGTGTGTGTGTGTGTGTGTGTGTGTGTGTGTGTGTGTGTGTGTGTGTGTGTGTGTGCGTGTACGTGATACATTTATTTGTTTTGGTTGAACTGGTTACACAGGAATTCAGGAATATTTGGCATGGTAACTCTACAGGGAGTGTTTTTGGGTCATGTTACGTCTTCTGTGTCAGCGATGGTTGCTGTAATATACTGTTTCTCTAAGAGCCTGCATTGTCCAGCCCTCCTCTTCCTCCTCCCAGTCCATACAGCAACATGTTTACTGTCAAATATATTGTTATTTTCATCAGTTTGACATTCAATATACGTACATGCGTCTTCCATTGCAGAAAGGAGTTGATCAGAATTTCAGATGGTTTTATCAAATGGCCTCCAAACACAGACCAACACCATCAAATGTTTAACTCCTGTGCTGCCAGAGAATAGGCCATGCCAGGGCATTGTTTTGGGCCCAAAGCTATGCTAATGTTCTGTGGAACAGTCATCTGTAGTTAGATTGAGATGTCTTTGTCCTGTCTCTGAAATGTATCCCTCTATCCCTCCATCTCTTCCTCCCTCCATCTCTTCCTCCCTCTATCCTTCCCCCTAGGCTCTCATTGTTTTCCTTAACCACCACTGTGCAGGATTAGTCCACAGTGTGTGTTGGGGGAAAAGGACTACTGGTCGTTTGGAAAGGGAGGGGTTGATACACATCCAGCACTGACAAGTGGTTTGATGAGCCTCCTTACACTGTGTGTGTGTGTGTGTGTGTGTGTGTGTGTGTGTGTGTGTGTGTGTGTGTGTGTGTGTGTGTGTGTGTGTGTGTGTGTGTGTGTGTGTGTGTGTGTGTGTGTGTGTGTGCTGCGTGCATGCGTGTGTGTTGCTGTTCTTATCAACAACTGTTACATCCTGACAACAATGCAATCAGGAAAAAACAAAAGACCAATGACCCTTTACCATCTAATGCAAATCGCAGTGATCAGCCATGATCTAAGTTCTTACTGAAACACAGTAGCTCATTGAGTCAATGTATTCCATTCTTGTGCCCTGCCCTTTGCTCTAGAGGAAGCCAACCTAAAGTCCTCTGTTCACTAACACAGCCCTGTTCCTGTTGTTTAACACGTCTGACACAGCAGTGGGAGGCAACAGTCACGTTGAGTTATCCATGAGACAGGCCTGTCCGCCACACTATTGCCGTGACACTGTAGCTGTGACACCCCGCCCCGCATTAATGTTAGTAAGTGTGTGTGTGTTACCGTGCTATAGCCTTAGCCCGGCCCGTTCATGGGAAGACCAGCAGTCAGACTACTGCTGCTGCCCACACAGAGTTGTCTTTGTATGAGAACATACAGAGGATCAGACATGGGAAAGACACTAGCTAGGCTACTTCAGAATTGGCTCCTGTGTGGGCACTGTTCAGTCCACTAAGGGGGTATTCAATGTGAACAGTCTTTACCACTGAGCCCTTTGAGGACAGTGGAAATCCCCCTAGCTGGTTTGGTTGTTAGGTCCTGTAATAATGTACCAGTTAGCTATCTACTTTGAAATTAAGTCTTATGTTTACATTTAAGCAATAAGGTCTGAAGGGGTGTGGTATATGGACAATATACCACAGGTAAGGGCTGTTCTTATGCACGATGCAACGTGGAGTTCCTGGATACAGCCCTTAGCCGTGGTATATTGGCCATATACCATAAACCCCCGAGGTGCCTTATACCTGCTTATGTCAGAGCAGCATGGTGTTTCAAATCCCTATCATTCCTTTTCTCAGTATTATATTTAATGAAGGCTTATTATTCTGTAATGACTAAATAATGATACGCATTACACGGTATCTCCCTGTGGACAGAAAAACAACAACAAATGTTTATTCATTTCTCTCATTCAAAAAATCTAGTTTTCAACAACATTCTTTTTTGGTAGTAGTTTACAACAGAAATCTCAAACGTCAGTATGTGTAATTCAGATTGTATCATTCATCTCCACAGTAATGTAATTAGACGAGCTGGCATTTGCAGTGTGTCTTCTGCTGCCTTGTCCGTTTGTGTCTCAGCTAAGCCTTGCATTGATTAGTGCTGAGTGGTGAGCACAGCACAGCCAACCTGTTTGGCGCGTGTGTGTGTGTGTGTGTGTGTGTGTGTGTGTGTGTGTGTGTGTGTGTGTGTGTGTGTGTGTGTGTGTGTGTGTGTGTGTGTGTGTGCGTTCGTGTTTGGCTTCACTTGGCCACTCGCAGCATATGTCCAGGGCTTGTGTGGCTATGCATGAGGCATCACCACAGTGTTATTGTTGTGTAGTGAGGCTCAATGGTGGTTTGACAATGACTGTGTCACAGCCTTTTGTTTGTCAAGGAGAGTGAAGGGAACGCCCCAAACCAAGCCTTACTGTTCAGGAGCAGAGCAGAGAGATGTCAATGGATACACCACACCACTGATAAATTAAGAGAGAGATAGAGAGAGGGGGGGGAGAGAGAATGAGAGTGTATGTGTGTGTACGTGCATGTGTGTGTGTGTGTGTGTGTGTGTGTGTGTGTGTGTGTGTGTGTGTGTGTGTGCGTGCGTGCGTGCGTGCGTGCGTGCATGCGTGCGTGTGCGTGTGCGTGCTCTCTCGCTCTGTCACAAGCATTGTCTTTCTGTGATTCCTGTGCATCCAGCTTTTTGTCCCCTGACGTCCATGGCCACATTCCTCCCTCCCTCCCAGTCCTACTTTAACACAAAGAGAATGGTGGGAGGGAGACCTCCCTCCCAGTCCTACTTTAACACAAAGAGAATGGTGGGAGGGAGGCTTCCCTCCCAGTCCTACTTTAACACAAAGAGAATGGCGGGAGGGAGACCTCCCTCCCAGTCCTACTTTAACACAAAGAGAATGGCGGGAGGGAGGCCTCCCTCCCAGTCCTACTTTAACACAAAGAGAATGGCGGGAGGGAGGCCTCCCTCCCAGTCCTACTTTAACACAAAGAGAATGGCGGGAGGGAGGCCTCCCTCCCAGTCCTACTTTAACACAAAGAGAATGGCGGGAGGGAGGCCTCCCTCCCAGTCCTACTTTAACACAAAGAGAATGGCGGGAGGGAGGCCTCCCTCCCAGTCCTACTTTAACACAAAGAGAATGGCGGGAGGGAGACCTCCCTCCCAGTCCTACTTTAACACAAAGAGAATGGCGGGAGGGAGGCCTCCCTCCCAGTCCTACTTTAACACAAAGAGAATGGCGGGAGGGAGACCTCCCTCCCAGTCCTACTTTAACACAAAGAGAATGGCGGGAGGGAGACCTCCCTCCCAGTCCTACTTTAACACAAAGAGAATGGCGGGAGGGAGACCTCCCTCCCAGTCCTACTTTAACACAAAGAGAATGGCGGGAGGGAGACCTCCCTCCCAGTCCTACTTTAACACAAAGAGAATGGCGGGAGGGAGGCCTCCCTCCCAGTCCTACTTTAACACAAAGAGAATGGCGGGAGGGAGGCCTCCCTCCCAGTCCTACTTTAACACAAAGAGAATGGTGGGAGGGAGGCCTCCCCTACACACTACCCTGCCCGTTTTGCTGGTAACCCAAACCACCTCCTCCATTGCTTATACAAGAAAGACCCTACTCACCATTCTCTCTAGGGGGCCAGGGCTGGGGTGAATTTGTTGAATTAAAAGATCCTCACAGGGAAAAAAATCAAGCTGTTGTTAATTCATGACATCCTAAATTGACTGAATTGAAAATAATCGTATTTAATGTTGGAGGACCTGGGTTGGCTCTCAACCACAATTCCCATTTTGATGATTATTGTTTTATGTCAAAAATGTTCAAACTAAAGTTTTTGTCTAATTTTTGTTTTGCCCATCTGTGACTTGAGGCGAGTGCCACGTCTGCACCTTCAGCTGTTATCAGTGATTATTCACAGAGCTGAGCTGTGACTCTGTGGAGCTGCCATACTGTTAATTGGGCTAGCAGCTACTCAATGATTCATGATCTGGGCTTAATGTCACCACCCTCACATGCCACCCACCCGACCCACTTCTGAATGACTGACTGACACTTATCCCACAGGCCCACTGTATGTTTCTTGGTCTATCTGTCTATCTGTCAGACAGACAGACAGACAGAGACGTCTGGTCGACCAGGCTGTCCATTGGTCGGTTGGTCGGATCTTTTGCACCCCTTCATTTCTCCCGTTGTAATTTTTCACACAGCAATTCCAGATTGACCTTGTTCTCTACAACGCTCGATATCTCCATCTCTATTATAGTTCCTGCAGGATCAGTACATTTCATAGTGTAGCTCAGAGTCCCTGGCCCTGGAACAAGTCATTTTGTTTTAGAAGATGACACAAACACTACACAATAGCCCTGTCATGTTGTTATGTTGTTATATGGCGATAGTGGCTACGGCGTTGCAATGCCGTGTATTCATGGATGCCAAGGGAAGCCAGGCTTTCCCAGATATTTTACCAATAAATATATTTCAAATATAAAATCATTTACCTTTCATCTCTCTATGTTTTCATAATTCTTCTTCAATTCTCAAGTGGCTGAATCTCACTGGAGAAATCATCAGAGCGAAGGAAACAGCGACCCTCTGTCTCAGTATATGTAGCCCATGTATCTGATGCTGTCTGAACTTATGTGCCTTACTGTATATCACGGTGGTGTATGAATGAATGGGTAATAGAGCAAACAATGCAATTATCACAACATAGGTTTTAATATGGCTGTTTTACTGGCATGGCTTGGCTTCCTCAGGGATTTTACCCACGCACCGCTACTGCGGCTTTGGGATATATAACTGCTGGCCTACATATCTTTCCAAAAGCCAAGATCCAAAATGTTCGATAAAAGGGGAATATATCATAGGATGACTACTTTGTCTATTTGTAGATTGACAGGATTGTTAAAATTGTATCGCTTTGAAAAGATAACACACAAACTGCATCCAATAATCAAGACAATCAACATGGTCTAAAAGGAAATTATAAGATAAAACATACATACACTGAGTGTACAAAACATCTGGAACACCTTCCTAATATTGAGTTGCAGACCCTTTTTCCATCAGAACAGCTTCAATTCTTCAGGGCATGGACTCTACTAGTTGTCGAAAGCATTCCACAGGGATGCTGGCACATGTTGACTCCAATGCTTCCCACCGTCGTGTGAAATTGGCTGGATGTTCTTTGGGTGGCGGACCATTATTGATACACATGGGAAACTGTTGAGCATAAAAACCCAGCAGCATTGCAGTTCTTAACACAAACTAGTGAGCCTGGCATCTACTATCATACCCCATTCAAAGGTACTTACATATTTTGTCTTGCCCATTCACCCTGTTAATGGCACACATACACCATCAATGTCTCAATTGTCGCAATGCTTAAAAATCATTATTTTACCAGTCTCCTCTGCTTCATCTACACTGATTGAAGTGGATTTAACAGGTGACATCAATAAGGGATCATAGCTTTCACCTGGATTCACCTGGTCAGTCTATGTCATGGAAAGAGCAAGTGTTCTAATGTTTTGTACACTCAGTGTAGAGTACAGTAAAATAGAATGGGAAGAAGCAGAACGACAGACTACAGGCCATATCCTATCTTCGACTGCTTTCTACTCTGTCCTGTGTCATCTGCGTCAATAGCCAATAGACCAATCAGCCAGACCTTCAAACATTCAGAGCCTGTCAGTTCATGACCTTTCCCTGGGGATCACCATGGAGACGCTGTTGTCAAAGTGGCTGGCAGTCTGGCTGTCCTACACTCACTCAGCAATAACAGTGTTTGCTCCCAAATGGCATGCCTTTCCCTATGGTCCCTGGTCAAAAGTAGTGCATTATAAAGGGAATAGGGGGCCATTTAGGACGAACTCAGTGACTCAGCTCTGTGCTCTGAAGCTTCGATTCGACAGCCTTTTGGCATGAAGGCTGCCTGAAGTTGATATTTAGATTGTTTTCGATGTTCTTTCACAGACAAGGCAACATGTTTTTGGACTAAAACGTCTGTTGCACGTGGCTGCTAGCTAGGACATGCCACATGTGAAAGAAATGTTAAAAATTTAATTCAAAATATCACATGATGCAACTATATCAAGTGGGTTCTGGACCATTTCTTCACTTTTATACTGTGAGACTATTGGCTTCCTGCACCGCTTAAAGATTGTTTGCTTGTTTTTGTTTTTTTAGCATTTTCCAATGTTTTCAGATACTTGGGAAGGCTGCTGTAGAGGTTAAACATTGGACTCCCTCCTCTCTCCCCTCCACATCTCTCCGCCCTCCTCCTCCCCTGAGCCCCTCCCTCCCCCTGGGCCATGTTTATTTACCTTCCCACAATGCATTGGGAGCTATACGACAGAGAAGCAGCAGGGTGTCCTGAGCCAAATGGATAGGTAAAAATGTGTTGCAGTTAGACTGGTTATCAATCACTCAGGCTGAACTGAAACAGCTAAGACAAATAGTCGAAATGCAAGGTTGGGGAGTAATTTATTACATCTAATATGAATACAGAAAAACTAACTGGAATCATTTACCAGCAAAAATATTGTAATCAGATTACAGATACTCTAGAAAAACTACATGATTACTTACTGCAAATACATTATGACACCTTTCTGTTTTCTCAATGACATTCAATTCAGCAGTGAAAAAGGAGCAAGTTTAAGTTTGTTGCACCTGAACGAGTCTGACCTTCAAGCATTTCGCTACACCTGCAATAACATCTGCTAAACACGTGTATGTGACCAATAAAACTTGATTTGATTTTGATTTGACCTCATGTCAGAGATCACTATAATGACACACAAAATGTGTTTGATGGATCCTTTTTGTTTTCTTCTAATCCAAAAGTAACTGAAAGTGATCAGATTACAATACAGAGTTTGGGTAATACAAAAGTTGCATTACTGATAACAATTTTGGACAGGTAATTGTAACGGATTACATTTAGAAAGTAACCTACCCAAACCTGGGGGAATGCATTTATCTAATGACATACAGTATATGTAGACTAGCTTTATGTAGAAACAATTGCTTGTTTTGTGGTTTCTTGAAAAGTTACTGAAAGTTAAAATAATTCAAGTTTTCTTTACAATGTATGTTGAAATGTATTCATATTTGGGAGTTATTCTTGCCATGTGAATGTTAGCTATCTACAAATATCTAGAAGTGCCACCAGTGGAAAGTAGCGTCAGATGGCTGTATTTAATGTAATTAAGTTTAAACCCCAGTGAAAGTGATTGATTTGACATACAGTAGCCTACATCAAACTCACAACAACTTTTTGCGTAGATAATCTTAGTTACAGTGCAGAAATAGCCTGAGCCTCATTCATGTTTGTTTTTAAAAGAGCCCAAAGTACAATGTCATCCTCTGCAGCCTGAGAGGACCTCTGAAAACAACACTGTACACTTCCTGTCTGATTGGGCCTTGTGTGTGTGTGTGTGTGTGTGTGTGTGTGTGTGTGTGTGTGTGTGTGTATGTGTGTGTGTGTGTGTGTGTGTGTGTGTGTGTGTGTGTGTGTGTGTGTGTGTGTGTGTGTGTGTGTGTGTGTGTGTGTGTGTGTGTGTGTGTGTGTGTGTGTGTGTGTGTGTGTGTGAGAGAGAGAGAGCCAGGGCCCCAGAGGAAGCAGCAGTATTAATAGCTGTGTTCTTCACCACCAAGCTCCACCACAACAACAGCAGCAGCAATCAGACTTGGGTTCAAATAGTATTTGAATTCCTAGAATTATATGAGTGTTTGCTTGAGCCTGGCTGGAATGCCAGATGTACGGAGTTTGGACTTTTGAGACTGCTCGATTGGTTACATTGAACGAGACACGCTCAATCAAGTAGAGCTAAATTATTTGAAAGAAAAAAAACGCTATTTGAACCCAGGTCTAGTGGGTCCTGGTGGACTTAATTGTGAAACAAATGCAAAAATAGTAGAGGACATAGAGTCATAGGGGATATTTTCCTAGGCATGTTGTGGTATAATTTAGAGGTATTCTGAGAACAGAGATGTTTTTGATTGTGTAGTGAGTGTACTAAAAACAGGAACCACATACAGTTCAAAAAAGTATGTCCTACTTGCCTTCAACAATAGGCTAATTGCAGCGTTATAGCATAGGCCTATAACTTGTGCAACCCACACAATGTGCAGTGGGTATTTAAAAGCATACCGAGGACAAGAGTAGCCTTCTCTTTATTTGGGGTCTCATGGACCAAGGAGAACCCCTTGTCACACTTTTTTTTAAAGTACAATATTTGTATAGTTATTATCATCACAACAGCAATCAGAAGTCCTTTGTTCTTTACATACATGTTGATAATGATTGAATTTCATATCTTATAAAGGACTTTCTTCATTCCAGGTAGATAGTGAGATAGATAAGATTTCCATTTAATATTTTCTTGTCTTTGAGAGACTCTGTCTGGCTTCTAAAATATATCCCTCCACTCTATAAGAAAATATTTCTTAATTATTAAAGATGTACTGATACAACAAATAGTAAACAACCAAATATAAAAAGCAGAGACCACCTGGTCCTCCTGGGCCACAATACAATAGTATGAGAGCCTCCAACTAGAAAAACAAGGAATCTAGGAAATATAGATAGAGAGAGAGAAAAAGAGAAAGAGAGCGAAAAGGGAGCTTCTCAGGTTGCTTGGCATGTAGGACCATGCAGGGCTCCGCGATTGGAGGAGTGGGGGAGGGGCAGGGTTCTCTCTCTGCTCTCTCTCTCCCCCCTCTCTCTCGCACTGTCTCCCCGCAGCAATAAAGAGGAAGCAGGGGGAATACAAACAAAGACGCGGCCCAACGGCTCTCTCACCGCAGCGCCAGGAAACACGGCAGGGTTAGAGAAGAGAAGGGGGAGGGGAGAGAAAGAGGAAGGGGGGGAAGGGAGAGAGAGAAGGAGGGAAGAGAGGGAGAGAAGGAGGAAGAAAAAGAAGGAGGAGAATGCAGAGGAGAGAAGGAGAGGAGGGAAGACAAAGGAAGAGAGGAGGATGAGGAGAAGGACACCAGCTCACAGCAGGGGTGCTCCAGCAGGCAGGCAGTCTTCTATTCTAGAACAGCTCAATGCTGCCTGCTTCCTTCCTTCAGCCCTCCTGAGCACACACACAGAGATAGGAGAACTCAATGATCCACAGTATATGGTGCATTTCTCCGTCGTTATATTTCTATATAATTTTCTTGGACTCTCAACTACTGTATGTTGCTTGACACTGATAGGGAATCACATGCAAACTTCCGGCGCCGACAGAGATGGCCGCCTCGCTTCGCGTTACTAGGAAACTATGCAGTATTTTGTTTTTTTATGTATTATTTCTTACATTGTTACCCCAGGAAATCTTAAGTCTTATTACATACAGCCGGGAGGAACTATTGGATATAAGAGAACATCAATTTACCAACATTACGACCAGGAATACGACTTTCCCGAAGCAGATCCTCTGTTTGGTCCACCTCCCAGGACAATGGATCGGATCCCAGCTGACGACACAAAACAACGGCGCCGCAGAAGGGGCAGACGGAGCAGACGGAGCGGTCTTCTGGTCAGGCTCCGTAGACGGGCACGTCGCACACCGCTCCCGAGTATACTACTCGCCAATGTCCAGTCTCTTGACAACAAGGTAGACGAAATACGAGCAAGGGTTGCCTTACAGAGAGACATCAAAGATTGTAATGTTCTTTGTTTCACGGAAACATGGCTCACTCGAGATACGTTATCAGAGTCGGTACAGCTACCTGTTTCTTCACACATTGCGCCGACAGAAACAAACATCTCTCTGGTAAGAAGAAGGGCGGGGGTGTATGCCTTATGATTAACGAGACGTGGCGTGATCATAACAACATTCAGGAACTCAAGTACTTTTGTTCACCTGACTTAGAATTCCTTACAATCAAATGCCAACCGCATTATCTACCAAGAGAATTCTCTTCGATTATAATCACAGTCATGTATATCATCCCTCAAGCAGACACATCGACGGCCCTGAAAGAACTTCATTGGATTCTATGTAAACTGGAAACCACATATCCTGAGGCTGCAATTATTGTCGCTGGGGATTTAACAAGGCTAATCTGAAAACAAGGCTCCCTAAATTTTATCAGTATATCGAATGTGCGACCCGGGCTGGCAAAACCCTGGATCATTGTTATTCGAACTTCAGCGACGCATACAAAGCCCTACCCCGCCCTCCTTTCGGAAAATCTGACCCCGACTCCATTTTGTTGCTCCCAGCCTATAGACAGAAACTAAAACAGGAAACGCCCGTGCTGAGGTCTGTTCAACGCTGGTCTGACCAATCGGATTCCACGCTTCAAGATTGCTTCGATCACATGGACTGGGATATGTTCCGCATAGCGTCGGACAATAACATTGATAAATACACTGATTCGGTGAGCGAGTATATTAGCAAATGCATCGGTGATGTTGTACCCACAGCGACTATTAAAACCTTCCCCAACCAGAAATCGTGGATTGATGGCAGCATTCGCGCAAAACTGAAAGCGCGTACCACTGCTTTTAATCAGGGCAAGGCGACCGGAAACATAACCGAATACAAACAGTGTAGCTATTCCCTCCTCAAGGCAATCAAACAAGCTAAGCGTCAGTATAGAGACAAAGTAGAGTCGCAATTCAACGGCTCAGACACGAGAGGAATGTGGCAGGGTCTACAGTCAATCACAGACTACAAAAAGAAAACCAGCCCTGTCGCGGACCACGATGTCTTGCTCCCAGACAAACTAAACAACTTCTTTACTCACTTTGAGGACAATACAGTGCCACCGACACGGCCCGCTACCAAAACCTGCAGGCTCTCCTTCACTGCAGCAAACGTGAGTAAAACATTTAAAAGTGTTAACCCTTGCAAGGCTGCCGGCCCAGACGGCATCCCTAGCCGCGTCCTCAGAGCATGCGCAGACCAGCTGGCTGGTGTGTTTACGAACATATTCAATCAATCCTTATCCCAGTCTGCTGTTCCCACATGCTTCAAGAGGGCCACCATTGTTCCTGTTCCCAAGAAAGCTAAGGTAACTGAGCTAAATGACTATCGCCCCGTAGCACTCACTTCTGTCATCATGAAGTGCTTTGAGAGACTAGTCAGGGACCATGTCACCTCCACCCTACCTGACACCCTAGACCCACTCCAATTTGCTTACCGCCCCAATAGGTCCAAAGACGACGCAATCTAAATCATACTGCACACTGCCCTAACCCATCTGGACAAGAGGAATACCTATGTAAAAATGCTGTTCATCGACTACAGCTCAGCATTTAACACCATAGAACCCTCCAAACTCATCATTAAGCTCGAGACACTAGGTCTCGACCCCGCCCTGTGCAACTGGGTCCAGGACTTCCTGACGGGCCTCCCCCAGGTGGTGAGGGTAGGAAACAACATCTCCACCCTGCTGATCCTCAACACTGGGGCCCCACAAGGGTGCGTTCTCAGCCCTCTCCTGTACTCCCTGTTCACCCATGACTGCGTGGCCATGCACGCCTCCAACTCAATCATCAAGTTTGCAGACAACAATACAGTGGTAGGCTTGATTACCAACAACGACGAGACGGCCTACAGGGAGGAGGTGAGGGCCCTCGGAGTGTGGTGTCAGGAAAATAACCTGACACTCAATGTCAACAAAACAAAGGAGATGATCGTGGACTTCAGGAAACAGCAGAGTGAGCAGCCTCCTCTATCCACATTGATGGGACAGTAGTGGAGAAGGTGGAAAGTTTTAAGTTCCTCGGCGTACACATCACGGACAAACTGAAATGGTCCACCCACACAGACAGCGTGGGGAAGAAGGCGCAGCAGTGCCTCTTCAACCTCAGGAGGCTGAAGAAATTCAGCTTGTCACCAAAAACACTCACAAACTTTTACAGATGCACAATCGAAAAGCATCCTGTCGGGCTGTATCACCGGGGGCAAACTACCTGCCCTCCAGGACACCTACAGCACCCGATGTCACAGGAAGGCCAAAAAGATCATCAAGGACAACAACCACCCGAGCCACTGCCTGTTCACCCCGCTATCATCCAGAAGGTGAGGTCATTACAGGTGCATCAAAGCTGGGACCGAGAGACTGAAAAACAGCTTCTATCTCAAGGCCATCAGACTGTTAAACAGCCATCACTAACATTGAGTGGCTGCTGCCAACATACTGACTCATCTCTAGCCACTTTAATAATTAAAAATTGGATGTAATAAATGTATCACTAGCCACTTTAAACAATGCCACTTTATATAATGTTTACATATCCTACATTACACATCTCATATGTAAATACTATACTCTATACCATCTACTGCATCTTGCCTATGCCGTTCGGCCATCGCTCATCCATATATTTTTATGTACATATTCTTATTCATTCCTTTACACTTGTGTGTATAAGGTAGTTGTTGTGAAATTGTTAGATTACTTGTTAGATATTACTGCATGGTCAGAACTAGAAGCACAAGCATTTCACTACACTCACATTAACATCTGCTAACCATGTGTACGTGACAAATAAAATTTGATTTGATGATTTGATTTGACATGGGCTGTTGACTCTTGTTGCAGAGGTGATGTGCTGTTCTCACCCTGCATACTCCCCTTCTCCGTTCCCTCCCTCCCCAATCCTTGTACTTTCGCTCGATCTTACATGGAATGGACAGGGCTATACTCCATACACGTGCCACTGCCACCCTGCCCCTCTCCTCTCCAAGGAGAACCAGGTACGAGCTCCTCAAATCAATTAGGGAAGCAACAAGACAATATAGACTCAAACATGAATTGATGTTTGACAACTCAATTCACACAATGAAAGACTATGATCCTCTTTGGCTCAGTTAAACTCTCCGGTAAAGTATTTTGAATTATTTTATTTTGACAGGAGTAATTCTATAATTTTGCAAAACATCTATTTACTTTAGGGGAAGCCAGCATCCAAACATTTTTCCTTTCTAATTCACAAGTGGCTGAAACCAGAGATCTGTATGTAATGATGAGATGCTCATGTCTCCGCCTTAACAATGTGAGTTGTTGTCCCAAAGGTGGGAATGGAGGTGACAAGCTTAGGTTTGATGCGTCTTTCTGTCAGTGCGCGTCTTGGTCAAATAAATTATCAACATTTCAATATTTTATTTAGACGGGGAAGGAGGTATGGTAGGGCGGGCAAGGCCCCCTAGGGTCCGCCCATAATGCCGGCCTTGAATAGAGAGAGTCACAAGTTTTAAATTCCTCTGCGTCCACATCAATGAGGACTTGTGATGGACCAATAACACTACCGCAGCACCATCGAGAGAGTCCTTACTGGTTGCATCACGCCCTGGTAAGGGCATTGCTCCGTCCCCAACCGCAAGGCCCTCCAGCAGGTGGTGAAGATGGCCCAGTACATCACTGGGACCGTGCTCCAACCCATCCAGCACATCTACTCGAAACGGTGCCTCAGGAAGGCACGCAGCATCACCAAGGACCCCACACACCCCAGCCACGAGCTGTTCTCTCCCTTACCGTAGGGCAGATGGTATCGAAGCATGAGGTCTGATACAAACAGGCTCAGAGAGAGTTTCTATCTACAAGCCATCAGACTGCTGAACACATGAACTGGACTGACCACCTGCTCTGATTCTCAGCACCTTTGCACACACCCACACAGACAAACACACAACCCACACACACATATATACAGTACCAGTCAAAAGTTTGGACACACCTACTCATTCTCAGCTTTTTCTTAATTTTTTTCTACATTGTAGTTTAAAACTTATTTGGGATGGGGGCGGTATTTTGACGTCCGGATGAAAAGCATGCCCAAAGTAAACTGCCTGCTACTCAGGCCCAGAAGCTAGGTTATGCATATAATTGGTAGATTTGGGTAAAAAACACTCTAAAGTTTCTAAAACTGTTAAAATAATGTCTGTGAGTATAACAGAACCGAAATGGCAGGCGAAACCCCGAGGACAAACCATCAACAACAACAAAAAATTCAGCATACCACTGATTTCAATGCCTGGCACTTTTATAATAGGGCGAAATCGTCCCCGATTGCAGTTCCTAGGGATTCCACTAGATGTCAACAGTCTTTAGAAAGAGTTTCAGGCTGGTTTTTGTAAAAATGAGGCAGAAGTTGTAGTTTTTCTAGTGGCTCCCATTTTGGTTGTAGTGTTTCCAAGCGCATGGCCGAGAGTGCACTTTCTTTTTGTTTATCTCCGGTAAAGACAATAACGATTCTCCATCTTAAATTGTATTGTTTATTTGCGTATTAGGGTACCTAAGGTTTGATTATAAATGTTGATTGACTTGTTTGGATAAGTTTATTGGTAACATTTGGGATTAATTTTGTATGCATTTTGAAGGAAGGAAACCGAGTGGATTATTGACTCAAGCGCGCCAGCTAAACTGAGTTTTTATGGATATAAAGAAGGAATTTATCGAACAAAAGGATCATTTGTAATGTAACTGGGACATTTTGGAGTGCCAACAGAAGAAGATCTTCAAAGGTAAAGCATATATTATATCGCTATTTCTGACTTTCGTGTCGCAACTCCCTGGTTGAAAATGATTTGTTATACATTTGTGTGCTGGACGCTGTCCTCAGATAATCGCATGGTTTGCTTTCGCCGTAAAGCCTTTTTGAAATCTGACACCTTAGCTGGATTAACACCAAGTTAAGCTATATTTTGATGTATTGCACTTGTGATTTCATGAAAGTTTAATATTTATAGTAATTTAATTTGAATTTCGCACTCTGCAATTTCACCGGCTGTTGGCCAGGTGGGATGCTAATGTCCCACCTATCCCAAATAAGTTTTAATAGTGAAGACATCAAAACTATGAAATAACACATATAGAATCATGTAGTAACCAAAAAGCTGTTGAACAAATCAAAATATATTTTATATTTGAGATTCCTCAAAGTAGCCACCCTTTGCCTTGATGACAGCTTTGGACACTCTTGGCATTCTCTCAACCAGCTTCATGAGGTAGTCACCTGGAATGCATTTCCATTAACAGGTGTGCCATGTTAAAAGTTCATTTTTGGAATTTCTTTCCTTCTTAATGCGTTTGAGCCAATCAGTTGTGTTGTGACAAGGTAGGGGTGGTATACAGAAGATAGCCCTGTTTGGTAAAATACAAAGTCCATATCATGGCAAAAACAGCTCATATAAGCAAAGAGAAATGACAGTCCATCATTACTTTAAGGCATGAAGGTCAGTCAATACAGAACATTTCAAGAACTTTGAAAGTTTCTTCGAGTGCAGTCACAAAAAACATCAAGCGCTATCATGAAACTGGCTCTCATGAGGGCCACCACAGGAAAGGAAGACCTAGAGTTACCTCTGATGCAGAGGATAAGTTCATTAGAGTTACCAGCCTCAGAAATTGCAGCCCAAATAAATGCTTTACAGAGTTCAAGTAACAGACACATCTCAACATCAACTGTTCAGAGACTGCATGAATCAGGCTTTCATGTTCGATTTTGCTGCAAAGAAACCACTACTAAAAGACAGCAATACTAAGAAGAGGCTTGCTTGGGCCGAGAAACACGAGCAATGGACATTAGACCGATAGAAATCTCTCCTTTGGTCTGATGAATACAATTTCTGATTTTTGGTTCCAACCACCGTGTCTTTGTGAGATGCAGAGTAGGTGAACGGATGATCTCTGTATGTGTGGTTGACACTGTGAAGTGTGATGGAGGAGGTGTGATGGTGTTGGGGTGCTTTGCTGGTGACTGTGATTTATTTAGAATTCAAGGCACCCTTAACCAGCATGGCTACCATAGCATTCTGCAGTGACACGCCATCCCGTCTGGTTTGCGCTTAGTTGGACTATCATTTCTTTTTCAACAGGACAATGACCCAACACACCTCCAGGCTGTGTTAGGGCTGTTTGACCAAGAAGGAGAGTGATGGAGTGCTGCATCATTTGTTTAACACTTTTTTGGTTACTACATGATTCCATATGTGCTATTTCATAGTTTTGATGTCTTCACTACTATTTTACAATGTAGAAAATAGTAAAAATAAAGAAAAACCCTCCACTCCTCACCTCTCCACTCCTCTCTTTTTCAACTCCATGGTGTTCTGTGCTGTTTTGTAGCTGTGTGATTTAGTGAAGCCCATTTAACATGTGATCACTCCACTGGAGACCAGAGATATTTTTGGTGTTATGGAGGAAGACAATGGTCAGCTGACCTGTTGTTGTCAACTAGCATGGTAGAAGTACTGTACCACAGCCTGACAATCTTTTAAGAACTGTTTCAGAGAGAGAGAGAGAGAGAGAGAGAGAGAGAGAGAGAGAGAGAGAGAGCAGATAAAAGGGTGGAGTCTCGAGAGAGAGAGAGAGAGAGAGAGAGATAGAGAGAGAGAGAGAGAGAGAGAGAGAGAGCAGATAAAAGGGTGGAGTCGAGAGAGAGAGAGAGAGAGAGGATAAAAGGGCAGAGTCTGGAGAGAGAGAGAGAGAACAGATAAAAGGGTGGAGACTGGAGAGAGAGAGAGAGAGAGGATAAAAGGGTGGAGTCTGGAGAGAGAGAGAGAGAGAGAGAGAGAGGATAAAAGGGTGGAGTCTGGAGAGAGAGAGAGAGAGAGAGAGAGAGGATAAAAGGGTGGAGTCTGGAGAGAGAGAGAGAGAGAGAGATAAAAGGGTGGAGTCTGGAGAGAGAGAGAGAACAGATAAAAGGGTGGAGTCTGGAGAGAGAGAGAGAGAGAGAGGATAAAAGGGTGGAGTCTGGAGAGAGAGAGAGAGGATAAAGGAACCAGATAAAAGGGTGGAGTCTGGAGAGAGAGAGAGAGAGAGAGGATAAAAGGGTGGAGTCTGGAGAGAGAGAGAGAGAGAGGATAAAAGGGTGGAGTCTGGAGAGAGAGAGAGAGAGAGAGAGAGGATAAAAGGGTGGAGACTGGAGAGAGAGAGAGAGAGAGAGAGGATAAAAGGGTGGAGTCTGGAGAGAGAGAGAGAGAGAGAGAGAGGATAAAAGGGCAGAGTCTGGAGAGAGAGAGAGAGAGGATAAAAGGGCGGAGTCTGGAGAGAGAGAGAGAGAGAGGAGGATAAAAGGGTGGAGTCTGGAGAGAGAGAGAGAGAGAGGATAAAAGGGCGGAGTCTGGAGAGAGAGAACAGATAAAAGGGCGGAGTCTGGAGAAACAACATTCCATGAATGTTAAGAATAGCATGGTGCTGGACTGGACCCTATGCTCTCAGCTAAAGTCCAACCACTAGAGTTCAGACAACAGAGAGAGAGAGAGAGAGAGAGAGAGAGAGAGGTTTGGAGGTCTGTGGTCCACTCACCAACTAAGAACTCACAAAATGGGACAAATACTAAATTGAGACTGCATGCAGAATTCTGCAAATTTATCCTCAGAGTTCAACGTAAAACACCAAATAATGCATGCAGACCAGAATTAGGATGATTTCCACAAATGATCAAAATCCAGACAAAAGCTAATAAATTCTACACTAACCTAAAAGCCATCACCTACAGAGAGATGAACCTAGAGAGGAGTCCCCTCAGCAAGCTGGTCCCGGGGCTCTGTTCACAAACACAAACAGACCCTGTAAAGCCCCAGGACAGCAACACAATGAAACCCAACTAAATCTTGAGAAAACAAAATGATAATTACTTGACACATTGGAAAGTATCAATAAAAAAACAGAGCAAACTATAATGTTAATTGGCTCTAAACAGAGAGTACACAGTAGCAGAATACCTGACCACCGTGACTGACCCAAACTTAAGGAAAGCTTTGACTATATACAGACTCTGTGAGCGTAGCCTTGCTATCAGGAGAGGCTGCTAAAGGCAGACCTGGCTCTCAAGAGAAGACAGGCTATGTGCACACTGCCCACAAAATGAGATGGTAACCGTGCCGTACTTCCTAACCACTTACTAACCTTCCTAACCTTGGATTTGAAAACAAATCCAATGTTGATACACTCCCATATCTATTGGGTGAAATGCCACAGTTTTCCACCACAACAGCAAGATTTGTGACCTTTTACCACAAGAAAAGGGCAACCAGTGAAGCACAAACACCATTGTAAATACAAACTATATAAATCTGTTTATTTATTTTCCCTTTCGTACTATTTGCACGTTGTTACAACACTGTACATAGCCAATAATAAATATAACATTTGGAATGTCTATATTCTTTTAAAACTTTTGTGAGTATAATGTTTAATGATAATTTCTGATTGTTTATTTCCCTGGTTTATTGCCTATTTCACTTACTTGGCAATGTAAACATATGTTTCCGATGCCAATAAAGCCCTTTGAATGTAACTGAGAGAGACAGAGTATCATACGATAACACTCTGCCAAAGCTTAAAGTCTGCTAGGTTTGTTGGCGAATCTGAGCTATCTTTCATTTCCTCGGATTAAGGATCAAAATATGGTTGTGAGGAATCTCAGACGAGTTGTTTTTCACTCCCATGTACAGACACCCATCATACACACACAGTCACGTAGTCACAGTGTTACTCACAGTCAGTCAGTCAAACCAGGAAGTTACAGACATGACTGTCTGACCAACAGCTTCCTGTCCCCTCTATTGATAGACAGATGTTTTCTATCCCTCTCTTATATGATCCACATCAACCCTTCAATTTCCACAACTATCAAACTATGTGGTTTGGAATAATATTGAAGAAGTAAGACCCTGATGCAAATGGAATATTGACTGTAATATTGACTGTAGTGCATCTTTCTAAACTTCTTGTATTCATACTTTTTTGGGATAGTACACGTTGTGCAATTTCTACTGGGGATTATAAACTGGGTAGTTTAAGCCCTGAATGCTGATTAGCTGACAGCCCTGGTATATCAGACCATATACCATGGGTATGACAAAACATCAATTTTTGTACTGCTCTAGTTACATTGGTAACCAGTTTATAATAGCAATAAGGCACCGCGGGGGGATAGTGGTATATGGCCAATATCCCATGGCTAAGGGCTGTATCCAGGCACTCGTTGCTTCATGCCTAAGAACAGCCCTTAGCCGTTCTATATTGGCCATATACCACACCCACTCAAGCCTTATTGCTTAATAATAAGGAAACAGATAACTCCAGCCTTATGTTGGTAAGACAGGCCAGGCCTAGTGAAGGCAGGGTGGAGGGCCATCCTAACCTAGAAGGACAACTATGTGGGTGGCTAATGACAGGCAAATGTAGTCGTTGAAGCACAACCAGCACTGACCAGGAGACACAGGAATCTATTGAGAGGTGATGGTGGCCCTTCCCTCACTCATGGAAACACACACACATCCAGTAAACAACATATGCTCCAGTCCCTCTTACCTGGAGCAGCAGGTGGGTCGCCCCACCCCCAGACGGGATGGAGGGAGAGGAGTGTGTGCGTGTGTATTTGTGTGCACCTGTCCCTGCATGTCTGAGTGTCTGTGTGTTACTTTCAGGGAGCTAAAGAGGTGGGCCTATTGTTTGTCCCAGACAGAGGAGAATAGTAGAAGCCAGTGATGTATTGTATTGACCTCTGATGAGAACAAACAACACTGACTCATTATGTGTTACCTCACCTCTCCACCTCTCCACCTCTCCTCCTCCTCTCTACTCCACCTCCCTAGCAGCTACAGAAGAGCAGTTAGCACCTCTCCTCCACGCCTGTGTGAGTGTGTGTGTGTGTGTGTGTGTGTGTGTGTGTGTGTGTGTGTGTGTGTGTGTGTGTGTGTGTGTGTGTGTGTGTGTGTGTGTGTGTGTGTGTGTGTGTGTGTGTGTGTGTGTGTGTGTGAAGGGTGGTTTTTCTGAGGAGATGATAGAAGGAAGGGGTTAGTGGTGTGTTAAGATCTAAACAGCACAACCGTAAAACTACTCATATCCTCTACTTGTACAGAGAGAGAGAGATCTACAGAGAGATGAACCTGGAGAAGAGTCCCCTAAGCATGCTGGTCCCAGGTCTCTGTTCACAAGCACAAACAGACCCCACAGTGCCCCAGGACAGCAACACAACTAGACCCAACAAAAATATAATTACTTGACACATTGGAAATAATTAACAAAAAACAGAGCAAACTAGAATGCAATTTGGCCCTAAACAGAGAATACACAGCGGCAGAATACCTGACCACCGTGACTGACCCAAACTTAAGGAAAGCTTTGACTATGTACAGACTCAGTGAGCATAGCCTTGCTATTGAGAAAGGCCACCGAAGGCAGACCTGGCTCTCAAGAGAAGACAGGCTATGTGCACACTGCCCACAAAATGAGGTGGAAACTGAACTGCACTTCCTAACCTCCTGCCAAATGTATGACCATATAAGAGACATATATTTCACTCAGATAACACAGACCCACAAAGAATTCGAAAACATATCCAATTTTGATAAACTCTTATATCTATTGGTTGAAATACCACAGTGTGCCATCACAGCAGCAAGATGTGTGACCTGTTGCCACAAGAAAAGGGCAACACACATCTAAATGTGTTTATTTATTTTCCCTTTTTACTTTGCACATCATTACAACACTGACATTTGAAATGTATTTATTATTTTTGAACTTTTGTGAGTGTAATGTTTACTGTTCATTTTTGTTTATTATCTATTTCACTTGCTTTGGCAATGTAAACAGATGTTTCCCATGCCAATAAAACCTTTAAAGAGAGAGATAGAGAGAGAAACATTCACACTGCTAGCTAGAGTATAGCCACAGCTTCCCATAACTAACATACCATTTATTCTGCCACTACATGGATATAAGCACACATTTTATTTTATGTAAGTGCCAATTTATTGCAATGCCCTTTTTAACAAGTCTATTTCCTTTCTGCCTATCTCTCTCTGCATAAGGGCAAGTTTAAGCCTGTGTCCCAAATGACACCTTACTCCCTATGGGCCCTGGTCAAAAGTAGTGTACTATGTAGAGAATATGGTGCTACTTGGGATATAGCCAGCAGACTGAGCAGTCTATTGTGATTGGCCTTGCATATGGCACTTTGGTTGTGCAAGCAATAATTGCTTTGGCTAAAATGGCATTAATTGTGTTTGGGCAACACATAAAGCCATTGTATTCATATTCCAATAAACTTTTCAAAGGAAATAGTGTGAACAGGGGGATGTGTGGGCCTGGATAGACAGAGGTGGAGGGGGAGGAGCATGTGTCTGTGAGAAAGATGACTTAGAATGCAATGAGTAATGTGAAGCCTGGATAATATGGTGAGAGAATATATAGGGCGCGACAGAGAAACTGGGGAGAGAGAGAGGGAGGGAGAGAGACCATGGGAGAAAGAGAGAGAGGAGGAGGGATAGAGACCAGGGGAGAAAGATAGAGAGAGGGAAGGTGAGAGAGATAGGAAGGGGAGAGAGGGGGAAGGAGGGAGAGGGAGGGAGGGAGGGAAGGCGAGAGAGATATTGAGGGAATAGAGAGGGGGGAGAGAGAGAGAATGAGTCCAGTGCTGTATCCGTTCTTACAGTAATTGTTCTTTTTGTTCTAGCAGAGTAATATAAACAAATTCTATACATTGACGTCTTGCATATAGATCATTTATCATTAACTCCATTTCAGATAAGAAACAAACTAATTGGTCACTTCTCAAATGGTCACTTCTTCGATGCAATTCACCTCTGGGAGAATGCTTAGTTATAAAAGTATATAGAAAAGATGCTACGATCTGATGATGTATTCTAAATAGATGAGACAGATTGATGGTTTTTACCATTGATTTCATTAAAAGAAACCAAATAGAACATTCATTGTCTGAATGTGAGATTCTAGACTTCTTGATATTTTAGTCTCTTCGCTCTGATTGGACCCATTACAATCCTCAGAAGACAATATGAGGCTAAATTTACCAGGTTATTACATCATGCAGCCCAAGCAGGTTCCAGCTGCACATGCTGATCCACACTTGACTTGACACCATTCAGCCAATCAACAGGGAATTGGATGACAAACGTTTCTCCCCTCAACACATGTGAAAAGACACTAAACTCAGGTCAAAGGCCCCCAATTAGATGCTCCCACATTGGACTCAAGCGATTACAACACTGAGGTCAATGGACGATCAAAAACAAAAAAGGTTTCATTTACAACAAAAAAAACGGCTCCAAATAAGGTGCCATATTTGGACACATTTTTGTGAATCAAATCAAATGTTTTTTTGTCACATGTTTAGTAACAAATACAATTTGTTTTGATTCAACAAGCTATACTAGTTGGTTGATAGCGTAAAAGGCCCTACATCAGTGCTAGACCTTGCGGGGGGGGGGGGGAGGGACATTAATTTGCATTGTAAATAATGACATCAGTTTAGAAGAGGGCACTCCCTTCTCTCCTCTCTCTCTCACACTTCTCTTATATCACAGTGGAGACCAGAAAGACCACAGAGTCAAGACCTCTCTGCAGGGGGCCTGGCATCCACTACTGTTGACACACACAGACACACACACACACACACACACACACACACACACACACACACACACACACACACACACACACACACACACACACACACACACACACACACACACACACACACACTTTTGTGCTAAAGAGAATGTGTCCTATTCTTGGGCCCCAGAGTTGTCCAGACTGCCAGCCTCTCTGTCTATTCGGCAGTTAAGCCTTTGTGCTCTGTTCTGTTCCAAGGCTGAGGAGAGGACACTGAAGAAGACGGTCTACTCTACTCTAGTCCTTCTCTATGAATGCACCATCACTAGCTCAGTAGATTTAAAGGGAGAGATTAGACAGTCACCCTCTTCTTCTGCGGTTTCCGTTCAACCATCTTATTTGATGGTTTCTGTTTCTCTTAAACCACGGTGCACTGAGCTGAACGTGGTGTTATGTCGTTAGCACATGCTTCATGCCAGCATGCTCTCTGTCTCTGGGGAGGTTGCTGCTCACATGCATTTGTATCGCCAGGCTGTTTCTCTCTGCAACAACACATTTGCATAGCACGCACCAGAGCCTACCATTGTCTGTCTCTAATAGCCAGCTCTGATTTGATTCTATGACTGTAATCTGAAATTCATAGGGAAATTAATTAGTCATTAAAATTGTAATTCTAAAACATACTGTAGGCCTTAGTGAACCCAGACTCTAATTTGTAACATGGAGAATGTTGTAAAACATGAATTATATGTCTAGTATATAAACTGTTTGTTGATGAAAGTATTACAGATATGATGATGATGATGATTGTTCACATATATAGTCCACCTGTATCATAACCCTGTAGTAGCCTATTGAGAGGTTTGTAAAATGCACTCTCTGCTCTCTGTTGACCCCATATCCTTTACTAGCCACCATAATTGGCCCCTAGTAGGCTACAACATATATAGGGCCACAACAAGTACATGTTCAATCAAAGGAGTCGTATGATACATAAAGCCAACATTCAAAAACATTTCAGTATCAGTTAATGAATCGTCCAACGTGCGCCAAGTCTGTACTAGGGTCACAAGGCGAGCCAATCGAAACAAAGGATACAGAGACGACAGTAGCTCCACCTCTCCCTCTTTCCAACTCCGCTGGTTGGTTTATACATGTATATAATCCCAGAGCTGACCCAGAAAAGTAACTCCGGTGACGGTCACACGTACTAGAAACTCATCTCGCTCGCTCCACAGTGCACTAATTCGATGAAATACATGTATCTGGAGCATCGCCTTTGGAAGTAAAGACGGAAATCCAATACCAGAAGCAGAACTCAATAGAACTTCAGAGCAAGGACATTTAGCTGGTAAGCGTTGTCTAGTGAAGGGGAAATTCATTGCAGAAAGAGATTGAAATTGAATTGAGAGAGAGAGAGAGAGAGAGGGAGAGAGAGAGAGACCGTGTCATATTGCTGAGGGAAGGTAGGAGAACCATTGTTCGGTTGATTTTGTTTTTATTTGCGATTTCTTACGAACCCGATTGTTCAGACATCCGCAATATTGCAGTGATACTGTATAATAAATTACTAAACGATTGAACTGTATATATTGAAAAATCGAGTTTATTTAAACGGGATTATTATTTTTGTTGTTATGTGGTATACGTTTTTTTTTTTGTACTGTTCAATGAAATCTGGCCCCTATGCATATCCCTAAACTACACGGCTAAAAGCTTTAGAATTGTGATATGTTGTGGAATAATTAGTGTATCAGAAAATACCTCGATAATTATTGTTGCTCCCCATTTAGCGTTTTGCAAAATGTGACATAGACCGAATTAATGTTAAGATCCCTAAATGTTTACGCGTGCATAGCCCAAATACAATTGTATGGATTTTGTCCGACTGTTGACAATACCAATCCACTGTGTTTTCTATCTAAATTATTGAGGTTTTAGAAACGATTGCATCGGATCGTAGTTATTTTTTTCTTGCTTAAACACAAAGAGGTTTTAACGGAAACCTTAGCGCCAGGGGCACTGGAGTTCATCTTTGGGGAAAAAAGAAGAACGAAACACGGAATTCTTTGTTTTCAAGCAGACAGTGAAAAGACAGAGAGACATGTACAGAGCCACACTCCTATGGCATCCAAAGGGCTGCACCATCATATTGTGTTCATGCAGTGATAGAGACACGCACGTTATTAACGATGTCATTCATTTTTAACCTTGCGTAATTGTGCGTGGGAAAATTATGCGTTGATGTGCCATTTTAATTCTGGTGTTACAGAGGTGCCACAAATACAGATTATGTTCTGAATCAATGAATCGTAGGGAATTGTCTTTAATTTTTCTTTCCATTGTATTGTTCCCATAAGCAAAAATTGTAATGACCATCTTGTCCATTCGTCACTGTTTAACGAAATGTCTGTAAACGTTGGTTTCCTTTCGCGCAGATGCACCTTACTGTCATAGTGCATGTAGGACCTTATTTATTACTATGTAACTACCGATCAAAATTCGACAAGCGATCCTCTGCGTCCTTTCAACGAAAAAGGTATGGCTGGTATTTCCCACCGTGCAATAGGCTAAATACTGGCAGCGGATACATGCAGTAGGCTATGCGTAATGTTGTTGTGGTCAAAATTACAGTCAAACCAAAGTGTAAATGCCCCCTAAACGTCATCTGAATCGATGTCAAGGAATACTGACTCAACACTGTTTGAAATACTCATAGTATACAGTCTATCGCTATTGAATTACTGTTGAAAGAACAGTCATGGTATAGGGCTGTGTTGGGAAATTTGATGTTCTCAGGGGGCTGTATCCCTCAGATTTATCTGATGATGTAGAGATAGGGGGATACCTTAACTTCCGCATTTAACACAACCCCTCTGAATCTGAGAGATGCATGAGCTGTCTTAATCGACTTCTTAATTAACTGTCTTGCTCAAGGGCAGAACGGCAGATTTTCCCACCTTGCTGGCTCGGGGATTCGAACCAGTGACCTTTCGGTTCCTGGCTGAATACCCCCAATCAATCCACTTATTCATCTATTCCACTACTAGCACACTAGTTTTGCAACTAAAATGCAACATTGATCCTCCTCCTCCGCAGGGTGACAGTAAAGGTTTCAATGTAAATGTTTTTATACAGAGTCATCATCATAACTAACGTAAACATTGTCCTTCCTCCTGCAGGGTGACAGAGAAGCCATGGCAGACCACATGATGATGCCCATGTCCCACGGCCCTGCGACGGCCCTCCACGGCTACAGGATGGGGGGTATGGGCGGCCCTCCTCAGCACGCCGTGCCCCAGCCTGGCCTCCGCACCCTCCCCAACGGCCAGGTCATGCACTACGGCAGAGTGCCGCAGACCTCCATGGAGGCCGCCATGAGGCAGCGGCCCGGACTGGGGATGGTGGGGCCGGCTGGAATGAACGGTCAGGTGAACAGCCAGGTCAACGGGGCTCAGATGGGAGGACACCACCACCAGATGAACCAGATGATGTATAACCAACAACAACAGCATCAACAACAACAGCAACATCAACAACAACAGCAGCAGCACCACATGCAACAGCCCCAGCACCCCCAGCAACAGTACCACCCCAGTGGGCTCACCTCCCAGCAGCTCATGGCCTCCATGCACCTCCAGAAACTCAACACCCAATACCATGGACATCCACTGGGGCCGGTCCAGGGCCATCACATGGCCAACGGGGCCCAGTACAGAGTAGGGCCGGGTCAGCTGGCCAGCATGCAGCACATGGGTCAGGGTGGGCCAGGTATGGTGCTGGGACAGAATATGGACATAGACCTCATAGATGAGGAGGTTCTGACAGCGCTGGTGTTGGAGCTGGGTCTGGACCGGGTTCAGGAGCTCCCGGAACTGTTCCTATGTCAGAACGAGTTTGACTTCATCCCTGACTTTGTTTCTATGAAACAGCAGCCGAGCACCGTGAGCTGCTGAGAGATACACAACAGCCAGATGAAGAAAGACGCTGTAAAAACAGGCCGGCGTCCAGAGAAAGACTGAACCACAAACTAGACTAGCCACAGCAGCACATACAAGAGGATACAGACTATCTCTCTGTTCTATCTGTGTGAGTTTAGGCTATCTGTCTGTGACCATGTATATTAGGCCTACAGAACACACTGACCTACCTGTGAATAGTAGGACCTACCTGTTTTTAAGATGAATTGTAAGGACAGAAAGAGAGGAGAAATAACAAAAGCTGACATGAGATCTGAGCTCAGTCAGCCCAGCCACAGTTTGGCGCTCTCTCTGACGCAGTGGCCTCTGTCTATTCTGTACTGCCTTCCGTCCTGCCTCCGGGCTGCCACCCATGTCATAGTGTCACTGTGTGTGCTGAGTTCTGTGGGATGATTGTAGACTTATTCAGCAGGACGGGAAGACGAGACAGACAAGCTGAGACAATACAAAGAAAGACTATCTTGCTTCACCTGGGACTACTAGATTCGATCTATGGCTTATAGAAATGTATTTATTTATGAATTCACCCCACCAAGTAGTTAGCGGACATTTGACAAATTGAGTTGTTAATGAAGTTGGTCATCTGATTATGAATTAGGCTGTTGAGGGGGGAAAGAGTTGTTCAAAAAGATGCCTAACTATATTGTGTGTATGTTGAAGGCTGGTTCTTCAAAACAGGCTTGGAGGATTTCTTCCTCGTTACCTTAACATTTCCTTTAGTAAGAGCCTGGGGTTAGGTTTTGTTGGGTGGATAGGGTTAGTCTCTGATTGGTTGAGAGTTAACTGTGTTAGCCTGGGGATCTGGTTCCTCTTCCTGACATCATCTGATGACATCATCAGAACAACATTCTATTTATCATTAGGCTGCAGTTATACGAAGCAATTTTCACGCAACTTTGGTAGCATGCAACTGAGTTGCTTCTTGATCGCTTGGTGAAACACCCTCAGCAATTAATAAGCAACTCAGTTGTGTCCAGTTGCAACGTTTCAACTTTTCCTACTTGTTGCAAGCAACAGCCAATCAAAACAAATGCTTTTGTCACATGATCCATTCAAAGGTTCAGAACTTTGAGCCACTTGTCATGTCAACAACACATCTGTCAGTGCTGCGGGAACCGTGATCAAGGTAGATAGAAGAGACATTTGCCAAACGGTAGTTGTATAATTAAATATTGGCATCAGGGCTAGTTAAGGTTTATGCACATGCTTTGGCAGTCAATACATGTCATTTTTTAAGTGAACCCAGACCTCTCTGACACGTTTCAACTGATATTTTGTTTCCGCATGAACTGCACTAGCTCGCTAGTTAGTTTAGTTTGTTGCTAGCTTGGTTAGCTCGTTGCTGGCTAGCTTGATAAAACAGTGCTGGCAATATAATTTTTGCTAGCTAATTAAAATGTACTGCCAGCATTTTGGCTAAATCCATCTTTATACAATAAGCAAATGGTTGGATAAACTAATAATTTATGAAATCAAGATGTAATGCAGCAGATGACATTGGGTGAGTTTAGACTTCTCAAACCATATTGAATGATAAAACAAAAGCAGCTTCAATTTGATTGGCTGTTGCATACAATTTAAATTGCATTTGAGTTGCTTTGTGTATCAGCCAAGTTGCTTGAAATGATGTCTCTTGCAACCTGCAACTGCAAATAAAGTTGTGTGAAAGTTGCTTTGTGTAACTCCACCTTAAAAACGTACGTTTCCTTGAATATTACATGTCCCCAGTTTAATCACTGGCAAAGAAGTGCAGCACATACACAGTAACATCTCTATAGTAAGAGAACTACAAACACACCATGCCTGTCTTAGAATACTGCTCTGAACACTGAGGGTCAGCTTCTACAGTCAAACAGCTAGATGCTCTGTTTCAGTAGAGTCTTAATGACTACTTTATATTGTATCTCTACTGGTGGGCCGAGGGAATTCACTGAATAGTATTTAAGCAACATCACACATAACATAACGGTGGGCTATTTTCTGTACATGTCTGTGACTGGCACAGAAAGCAAGGCAGGGGGAAAACCAGTACCTCTCTAGTCAGTCGCAGGTCATTCCCAGAGTCATAGAGCTCACTTTAGACTTTGAACAACATTGTTACCATTAAAAGACATAAACACAAAGTGTTGAGAAGTACATTCATCTAGCGCTGTAGCTGGGGGGAATCCTAACCACCACTGAATATTTACTTAGTCATGCATTGATGTCAATGGGAGACCAACTGAACATTTGATTTAAGTAGAAGTTAGGATTTTCCCATCTGTGCGTGAACATCTTCTGTGTGCAGCTTGCAAGGTTCTTCTTTAAGGGGAAGTGACTGAGTTTGGTCCACTGACTTAAGCTTGGCCAATGTGCTGACTGGGTATGAAGGCCGGGACAGTGGAGGCTGCTTCAACTGCCTTGAACTGTGGACAGCGTTCATTAGTCCAGTCTGTGGACACAGCATAGTGCTAGGCACTGCTCCGGCAGTACTTGGTTCGTTTCATCGTTGTTTAAAGCTGCCTCTCTTTACCTGTGGCATTGATTTCATTACCGAAGGGCCAAACCCAACAGGGCAGCGCAACACACACAGACATGCACGCACACACAG
This sequence comes from Salmo trutta, assembly GCF_901001165.1. Classification (NCBI taxonomy): domain Eukaryota; kingdom Metazoa; phylum Chordata; class Actinopteri; order Salmoniformes; family Salmonidae; genus Salmo; species Salmo trutta. The sequence continues at coordinate 24,513,726 of NC_042992.1, read as the reverse complement.
GTTGGTTGCTGTTTCCATAGATTTGCTTACTCGGCTGGTTCTCCTGTTTAGATTTAAATGACCAGTTCACACACGCTTGTCTTAATTGAGGTCATCCAGCATGACAGCCCCAATGACTTGGTAATTAGAAAACTTGGCACTCAAAAGTAGTGTGCTCTATATAGGGAATAAGGTGCCATTTTGGACGCACCCATGGTAATTAGAAATCTGTTTTTTTCTGTGGTGGTGCGGTGTTATTTCCCCCTGGCCCCTGTGCATAATGATGTTTTTGCAAGGTTACTGCTCCAGTGACTAGTACGAGAACTTCCTGTCCTGTTCTGTTGTTGAGTTATTTGTGGAGATGTCAGAACAGAGAGGTTGGAGGAGCAGTGAGGGGTTGAAGAGAGGATTGGGGGAAGGGAAAAGCTTCCCTCTGTAATGCACGAGTTGCAGTAATCTGTTCCAATACTAGAGCTACACTCACTGGTCTCTCAGCTCTTTTTCTAGCCTGGAATCCAAAGGGAATATCGCTGTATTTCACGATTGTTTCACTTCACTGAATCAGTGAAACAAAATGCATATATTGTGTTTGGATTCCAGGCTACTCTTAACCCCCTCTCCCTCCTGGAGATCTGCCATATTGCCGAGCTCTGAGCACAAACAAACAATGGACAACAGAAATTACACTCATCGTGGCAAAGGCCAACCATGGACATCCACTGGGGCCGGTCCAGGGCCATCACCTGGCCAACGGGGCCCAGTACAGAGTAGGGCCGGGCCAGCTGGCCAGCATGCAGCACATGGGTCAGGGTGGGCCAGGTATGGTGCTGGGACAGAATATGGACATAATTACCATATCTAGTAATTTCCTGTGGTTGGTATATCTGTTACTAGGCTATTTATGGTTAACTTGGTCTTATATCTGTCTCGATCTGGGACCGGGCTTTTTAGGGCAGGTTCACAACCCCTCATGAAAACCCCTCATCATACAATCTGAAAATAACATATTTTGGTTTGTCTTTTAAGCCTTAGAGAGATAATAGCCTCTCAAAGTCATTTGATCACAACTATATCAATAATATTTCAGCCTTCTTGTGTATGGTGTCTATGTACTGTAGAATAGAGGTAAAGTTGACATAATTAAGGTACTATTCAAAAAACATTGTCAGATATAATTGTTATTAATGGCTGATGTTGATGTGTTTAATGACAAGAGATTAGGGTTTATCATCTATTTGACAAACAGGAGTGTTGATATAAATAGGTAGCCTGGTAAAACCAGACTGAATGCTGGGCTAACCATTAAGTGCAGCATTCAGTCTGGTTTACCCAGGCTAACAAACAGTCACATTATAATAAGGGTCTGGGTACAGGACAGGCCTGGAGCTTTAAGACCTAGTAGACTGCATGTGAACATTGTGAAAAGAGATGTGATGTCACCACTTTTCCACACATCCGCTGAGAATGTACAGCAGAACGGAATGCAATGAAGTCTTAAGATGGTGGATACATTTGCGAGATTGTATTGTAAAATCCTTGCTCCACTTCATTTGGGGGTAACCCCCCACCTCCCAACCCCCAAAGGCTTTTTTTATGTTATTGATTCTATTTTAAGAAAATGTATTTATTTTCAACAACAATAAAATATTTATTTAAAGAACTAGCCAGAATATGGAGTGTTTTTTAATGTGTATATGTCTGTCTCTGTATCTCTCTATGACTACTTGATGTGCTTTGAATACTCCATGTATGACTTTGTACTGAAACTTCTGCTCTAGCACAGTGAGACATCTCAGTAGTGTCCATGTATGGGCTCTATAGCTGTCTCTATGGATATTGATGAACGGGAAACTGTCATTAGATGACAGTGTTATAATGAACAGGTTTGACAGGTAGTTGTAGTTTATGTTTAGCATCAGTACAAAGCAACAGTACAAGTTGAGGCTCATACAAAGTTGCCTGATGGTACTATTTCTACAGTGATAATCCACAGACAGGACAGGGGCAGACGATATGTTAATCTGGTCATAGCTGAGGCTCACCTTGACCTAAATAGTCATATTGTATAACAGAGGAGGCTGGTGGGAGGAGCTATAGGAGGATGGGCTTATTGTAATGGCTAGAATGGAATAAATGGAATGGTAGTAAACATATGGAAACCACATTTGACTCTGTTCCATTTGTTCCATTCCACCCATTAAAATGAGCCCGTCCTCCTATAGCTCCACCCACCAGCCTCCACTATTGTATAACTACCTATCTGGGGCCTAGTCCACTCCTAGTCAAGGCTATTCCAAACCATAGGCTGTCATACTGTAGCTGTACTAAGGACTGTGCTGAAATCAGAGTCCCTTTACCTGCTTTCTGTCCTGATCTTAATTTAGTAGGTTTTAACATTTCAAATGTACAATACCTGCTGTAAAGCCCTTATATCAGTCATTCAAGTCAGGTGTTGAGTACCTGTATGTCTGTCTGTCCACCACAGCCCCCACAAGCTCCTCCTGAGTCACCACTCCTATTTTCACTAGAACAGGTGTTGACAGTTTTACTGTAATACACCTCAGTCTAACTCTCTTTAAATTACCCTGAGCTAGTGTAGTCATTCTAGAAAGGAGGATTCACTGTAGTGATGATTCTCAGCCATGTGCATGTGCTCATGTCTGGGTTTCCTCTGAAATAACCCTGTGGCTGTTTGACTCTCCCTGTCTCAGAAATGACACTCCCTGCTTTCGCTCACTCACGTCCTTCTGTTTCTCCCTATATAGCGACCAACCCTATTGGCTCCCTCCTGTCTCACCTCCCTCGCCGCTCCCTCCCTACTCCCTCCCATGTCTGTTTGTCCTGTGAAATGAACTACGCCGATAGCTGTTGACTGTTGACGCTCCCCTTCGCTCTCTCCTCATGATGACTCACCACACACACCTGTGTAGTTGGCTCACTGATTAGATAAGGCCTTACTAAAGGTAACTGACTGACTGACTGGTTGGCTGGGGTGATCTCATAGGTAGGCTGCACTGATAAAAGGCTCATTCTCATACAGTGTTTACTCCACAGGAGGTTGGTGGCAGAACAGGCTTGTGATAATGACTGGAGCGGAATTAGCGGAATGGCACCAAATACATAAAAAACATGGTTTCCAGGTGTTTGATTCCATTCCATTTTCTCAGTTCCGGATGTTATTATGAGCCGTTCTTCCCTCAGCAGTCTCCTGTGGTTTACTCAAAGTTTCTTTGTAGGTCAACTTAGATGTTTTCCCAATCAGAATAACGCTTCAGGCCATCCTAGATATGGGTCTTTCCATAAACTAGGGTACCAGTGAGTATTTCCTACACGGGACAACTTGTTACAGCTGTTGATAAGTCATTGATAATAATCTGCTAATTATTTTCACGTCATTACATGAAGATATAAGGGAGGAACATAGCTACTGTATATTCAATAGAATTTACAAGTGAAATTAAAACCTATGTTTAACCTTTTTTCTGTCTTAACGGATTTGTCCAAATTCGTGTGGCATAAAACATGACTATGTAAATTGTCGTTATATCATATATTAATTAAGCATTAATCAGTTCAATTAGACATTGAACTTGAAGACTGTAAGAATCCAGGATCTAGCTGTCTGACATTTTGTTTATAGAGATTTCAGAAGTGCAGTGTAACTGCGTAACATTTTGTGTCTCCCTGTGTTCCGGGGTGAAAACAGTTTTCATGGGCATGCAAATCCCCCAAATTTATTTATATGCTATTGCAAAATCGAAGGCTTCCCCGTACCTTGATACTTAAAACCTATATGACTTTACTTGGTTCTTCAATAATTATGCATGATAGAGTACCATAGTATGAGTCGTAATACCCATACTGTACAAACTAGCAGTCAAACAGGGAAATGGTTCGTTTTTTCACCATTAATTATTCCCATAGGGGATTTTATAAACACTTAAAATAAGGTCTGTGTTTTGTGTAGGTTTATCCTGGCATGATATTTTGATAACTGTGTAAATCTCTGTAGGACAAGATTACTTTTATCAACATATTCGCCTCTATTTACCCCCCAAAAATGAAAGGCTAACGTGGCTATCATAAAGAACTACAAATGCCATAATGATCTGGACGAGACTGCTGAATCGAGGCAAAGGTATGAATCTCTGGATTTAACTATCTAATGTTAGCCAAATGTAGTAAAATAATAAATTGAATACATTTCTTTAAATTGACATTTCTGTGCAAGTTTTAAATTGACACAATACCTGTTAGCAAACAGGTATAGCTGTGTCAGCTAGTGTTGATTTACAGGAGCTTGCAGAAATGTGTAGTCTTGCATGATATCTACTTTGATGCTAATTAGCATTTTCGAATCTGAGAGTAAATAGAGCCTAATATATTGATAAAAGTCAAGTTGTCCGAGAGAAATTTACAGTGCCTTGCAAAAGTATTCACCCCCTTGGCGTTTTTTCTATTTTGTTGCTTTACAACCTGTAACTGAAATGGATTTTATTTGGATTTCATGTAATGGACATACAAAAAATTGTCAAAATTGGTGAAGTGAAATGAAAAAAATAACTAAAAAAATTATCTCAGTATATATACACCTGTTCTGAAAGGCCCCAGAGTCTGCAACACCACTGAGCAAGGGGCACCACCAAGCAAGCGGCACTATGAAGACCAAGGAGCGCTCCAAACAGTTGTGGAGAAGCACAGATCAGGGTTGGGTTATAAAAAAAATATCAAACTTTGAACATCCCACAGAGCACCATTAAATCCATTATTAAAAAATGGAAAGAATATGGCAGCAGAACAAACCTGCCAAGAGAGGGCCGCCCACCAAAACTGACAGACCAGGCAAGGAGGGCATTAATCAGGGAGGCAACAAAGAGACCAAAGATAACCCTGAAAGAGCTGCAAAGCGCCACAGCGGAGATTGGAGTATCTGTCCATAGGACCACTTTAAGCCGTACACTCCACAAAGCTGGGCTTTACGGAAGAGTGGTCAGAGAAAAGCCATTGATTGCTTAAAGAAAAAAATAAGCATGTTTGGTGTTCGCCAAAAGGCATGTGGGAGACTCCCCAAACATATGGAAGAAGGTACTCTGGTCAGATGAGACTAAAATTGAGCTTTTTTTGATTATCAAGGAAAGCGCTATGTCTGGCGCAAACCCAACACCTCACATCAGCACGAGAACACCATCCCCACAGTGAAGTATGGTGATGGCAGCATCACTGTAGTGATGTTTTTCATCGGCAGGGAGTGGGAAACTGGTCAGAATTTAAGGAATGATGGATGGCGCTAAATACAGAGAAATTCTTGAAGGAAACCTGTTTCAGTCTTCCAGAGATTTGAAACTGGGACGGAGGTTCACCTTCCAGCAGGACAATGACCCTAAGCATACTGCTAAAGCAAACTCGAGTGGTTTAAGGGGAAACATTTAAATGTTGTGGAATGGCCTAGTCAAAGCCCTGACCTCAATCCAATTGAGAACCTGTGTTATGACTTAAAGATTGCTGTCCACCAGCGGAACCCATCCAACTTGAAGGAGCTGGAGCAGTTTTGCCTTGAAGAATGGGCAAAAGTCCCAGTGGCTAAATGTGCCAAGCTTATAGAGACATACCCCAAGAGACTTGCAGCTGTAATTGCTGCAAAAGGTGGTTCTACAAAGTACTGACTTCGGGGGGATGAATAGTTATGCATGCTCAAGTTTTCAGTTTTATTGTCTAATTTCTTGTCACAATATAATGCCAATATAATATTTGGTAAAAGACCAAGTCCATATTATGGCAAGAACAGCTCAAATAAGCAAAGAGAAACAACAGTCCATCAATACTCTAAGACGTGAAGGTCAGTCAATCTGGAAAATTTCAAGAACTTGGAAAGTTTCTTCAAGTGCAGTCGCAAAAACCATCAAGCACTATGATGAAACTGGCTCTCATGAGGACCGCCACAGGAAAGGAAGACCCAGAGTTACCTCTGCTGCAGAGGATAAGTTCATTACAGTTACCAGCCTCAGAAATTGCATCCCAAATAAATGCTTTACAGAGTTCAAGTAACAGACATATCTCAACATCAACTGTTCAGAGACTGCGTGAATCAGGCCTTCATGTTCGATTTTGCTGCAAAGAAACCACTACTAAAGGACACCAATAATAATAAGAGACCTGCTTGGGCCAAGAAACACGAGCAATGGGCATTAGACCGGTTGAAATCTGTCCTTTGGTCTGATGGGTCCAAATTTGAGATTTTTGGTTCCAACCGCCGTGTCTTTTTGAGATGCACATGTGTGTGGTTCCCACCGTGAAGCATGGAGGAGGAGGTGTGATAGTATGGGGGTGCCTTGCTGGTGACACTTATTTAGAATTCAAGGCACACTTAACCAGCAGCGATACGACATAAAATAAAATAAAATAAAATTGTATTTGTCACATGCGCCGAATACAACAGGTGTAGACCTTACAGTGAAATGCTTACTTACAAGCCCCTAACCAACAATGCAGTTGTAAGAAAAATATGTTTTAAGTAAAAAAATAGATAAGGTAAAAATGGAAAATAAAAGTAACAAATAATTAAACAGCCACAGTTAAATAACAATTGTGAGGTTATATACAGGGGGTACCGGTACCAGTTAGTTGAGGTAATTGAGGTAATATGTACATGTAGGTAGAGTTGAAGTGACTGTGCATAGATAATAAACAGAGAGTAGCAGCAGTGTAAAAGAGGGTTCTGGGTAGCCCTTTGATTAGCTGTTCAGGAGTCTTATGGCTTGGGGGTTGAAGCTGTTAAGAAGTCTTTTGGACGTAGACTTGGCACTCCGGTACCGCTTTCCGTGTGGTAGCAGAGAGAACAGTCCATGACTAGGGTGGTTGAAGTCTTTAACAGTTTGTAGGGCCTTCCTCTGACACCGCCTGGTATAGAGGTCCTGGACGGCAGGAAGCTTGGCCCCAGTAATGTACTGGACCCTACGCACGAACCTCTGTCGTGCCTTGCGTTCGGAGGCCAAGCAGTTGCCATACCAGGCAGTGATGCAACCAGTCAGGATGCTCTCGATAGTGCAGCTGTAGAACCTTTCGAGGATCTGAGGACCCATGCCAAATCTTTTGAGGACCCATGCCGAATGTCTTAGTGTGTTTGGACCATGATAGTTCGTTGGTGATGTGGACACCAAGGAACTTGAAGCTCTCAACCTGCTTCACTACAACACGGTCGATGAGAATGGGGACGTGCTTGGTCCTCCTTTTCCTGTAGTCCACAATCATTTCCTTTGTCTTGATCACGTTGAGGGAGAGGTTGTAGTCCTGGCACCACACGACCAGGTATCTGACATCCTCCCTATCGGCTGTCTCATCATTGTCGTTGATCAGGCCTACCACTGTTGTGTCATCGGAAAACTTAGTGATGGTGTTGGAGTTGTGCCTGGCCATGCAGTCATGAGTGAACAGGGAGTACAGGAGGGGACTGAGCACGCACCCCTGATGGGCCCTCATGTTGAGGATTAGCGTTGCGGATGTGTTGTTTCCTACCCTTACCACTTGGGACGGCCCATCAGGAAGTCCACGATCCAGTTGCAGAGGGAGGTGTTTAGTCCCAGGATCCTTAGCTTAGTGATGAGCTTTGAGGGCACTATGGTGTTGAACGCTGAGCAGTAGTTAATGAATAGCATTCTCACATAGGTGTTCCTTTTTGTCCAGGTAGGAAAAGGAAGTGTTTGAGTGCAATAGAGATTGCATCATCTGTGGATCTGTTTGGGAGGTATGCAAATTGGAGTGGGTCTAGTGTTTCTGGGATAATGCTGTTGATGTGAGCCATGACCAGCCTTTCAAAGCACTTCATGGCCACAGACGTGAGTGCTACAGGTCGGTAGTCATCCCCTCTTGTTCGAGCTTAGTGGGATGTTCATTTGTTTTTCACCAGGACAATGACCCAACACACCTTCAGGCTGTGTAAGGGCTATTTGACCAAGAAGGAGAGTGATGGAGTGCTGCATCAGATGATCTGTCCTCCACAATCACCCAACCTCAACCAAATTGAAATGGTTGGGGATGCAGCACTCCATCACTCTCCTTCTTGGTCAAATAGCCCTTACACAGCCTGAAGGTGTGTTTTCGGGCATTGTCCTGCTGAAAAACAAATTGACGTCCTACTAAGCGCAAACCAGATGGGACGGCGTATCGCTGCAGAATGTTGTGGCCACCATACTGGTTAACTGTGACTTAAATTCTATATAGATCACCAACATTGTCACCAGAAAAGCACCCCCACACCGTCCCACTTCCTCCTCCATGCTTCAAGGTGGGAACCCCACATGCGGAAATCATCCGTTCACCTACTCTGCGTCTCACAAAAGACACGGCGGTTGGAACCAAAAATCTCAAATTTGAACTCATCAGACCAAAGGACAGATTTCCACCGGTCTAATGTCCATTGCTCGTGTTTCTTGGCCCAAGCAAGTCTACTCTTCTTAATGGTGTCCTTTAGTCTCTGTTTCTTTGCAGATATTTTACCATGAAGGCCTGGTTCCCGCGGTCTCCTCTGAACAGTTGATTTTGAGATGTGTCTGTTACTTGAATTCTGTGCAGCATTTATTTGGGCTGCAATCTGAGGTGCAGTTAACTCTAATGAACTCATCCTCTGCTGCAGAGGTAACTCTGGGTCTTCCTTTCCTGTGTCGGTCCTCATATGATGCCAGTTTCATCATAGCGCTTGATGATTCTTGTGACTGCACTTGGACTTGGTCTTTTACCAAATAGGGCTATCTTCTGTTTACCACCCCTACCTTGTCACAACAAAACTGTCTCAAATGCATTAATAAGGAAATAAATTCCACAAATGAACTTTTAACAAGTCACACCTGTTTATTGAAATGCATTCCAGGTGACTACCTCATGAAGCTGGTTGAGAGAATGCCAAGAGTGTGCAAAGCTGTAATGAAGGCAAAGGGTGGCTACTTTGAAGAATCTCAAATATAAAATATATCTGGATTTGTTTAACACTTTTGTGGTTACTATATGATTCCATATGTGTTATTTCATAGCTGTGATGTGTTCACTATTATTCTACAATGTAGAAAATAGTACAAATAAAGAAAACCCCTGAAATGAGTAGGTGTGCCCAAACTTTTGACTGGTACTGTATTTCTTTTATATTATTTGTTTTTATACAAAAGTAGTGCACTGGGCCTTTACTAGTCCTTTATTAGTGGACCAATAGAACCATCTGTAGCGCAGGCAAAATATCTAAATCGGTCCCCCCCCTGCACCCCCAAACATCTTCCCTTGGCTATGGATATAATGACAACCAAATTACATAGTCTATTGGGCTTGTTCACAATATGATCTGGTAATGAAGTAGCATGACAAATACATTTTAAACAGCATAAGGCGTTTGAATTGGCCAACTTGAACTTTAATTTGGAGCTCAGAAATTCAAAAAATACTGGAATAGGCCTACCTTGAGGGCCCTATATGTACAATTATGTAAATTATACAATTGTATAACATTGAGGTCCTTGAAAAAAATACAGTTAGTGAAAGTCCTTGAATGTCTGTATGTCTGTATGAACCCTGCTTAAAGAATGTAATCCTAGGCCTATGTTGTTGTTGGAGTTATGGGCTTATTTGCATATATTTTTTACAATGTTTAAATGTTTATCCCAATGTCACATATTGGCCTCATTATTGATGGAAAGACCCATATACAGCCAGGGCCTTTAAATGTACAATGACATTGGCTTTTTTTCAGGGAAAAGTAAATATCTTTACAGCAAAGTGTTGGTGCTACAGTCACCCGTGTGTCTACTCTAACACGTCTTATGAACAGTTTGCAGCCACACAACCTTCCCTATTTTATGGCTCGTGCACATGAAACCCCTATGTAACCAGCTTTACTCCTTGTGAAACATTAAAGTATTGCTAAACTGAGAGAAGTCCGAAGTTCTTTAGCTTTCTCCTCTCTCTCTGTCTCTCTCTCCTCTATCTCTCCCCTTTTCTCTCTCCTCTATCCGTTTCCCCCCTCTCAATTCAATTCAATTTAAGGGCCCTCTCTCTCTCTCTTTTTCTTCTTTAGCCAGGAATCAGCACGATTCACCAGACACAAGTATTTGGACTGAAGCCATCTCTCCAGTCTCTGTGATTTCTGTATGGTTGTCTGGACGTCACCAGCACCCTGCAACGGCTCCTAAATGCGTCAGCAGGCCTCCCTCTCCCCCTCCTGCCTTCTCCTCACCCCCTCCCTCCCCCATTCCTCCCCACTCCAATACCTCAGCCTGACTCCCATGGATGGCATACTGTGTCCTTGAGGACTCTCCCTCTCTCTGACAAAGGCCACCCCTACCAAATATCTTCTCATATTTTCTTCTCTGCCTGTCTCTCTGCCTGCCTGTGTCTGTCTGTTTGTGTCTCTCTCTATCTCTGTATGTCTGTGTCAATCTGTCTGTCTACCTCTGCTTTTCAATGAGGACATATGGAATTGGAAATTCAGGTCACTTACTGAATTGAACCACATTTATCCAGACGCTTTTATTTTCTTTCGACCATCAACCCACCCTCCAGTGTAAAATAACAAATTAGACATATGTAACTGACTCACTGTTGAGTCAGTGTTGTCCAGGGTTGAGCCAGCCATGCTGACTGTGTGTCACTAGCCTTTGTCTGATCAGTGACAGGCTGATAGGCGGAGTCTCCAGACATGGTAGGTGTGGACGCTAGACATCAGTGATGTATTGGTCTTGTTTTCCTTTTTTTGTATAGCTCATTGGCCAACAGCACTGACACAAATAAGACTAATAACTCCTTTCTAGGACATGGGTGTGCAAGGTGGTAGCCTTAACCAACATCCACTTCCACGGTTGGGGTCAATTCCAATTGATTTAGTCAATATAGGAACTGAACTGGAAGATCCTTCAGTCACATCTCCAAGTACTCTCTCTTTTGAGGATTCGAGTAGGGATCAAAAACCCTGTTATCGAGTTGGCATGAAGAAGTGTTTGTCAGAATAGAGACAGAGTGACATAGTAGCAGTCAGAGGGCCTCATTGTCTTCCTGAGAGTCTTGTTTTACATTGGGGGTATATACACACACACACACACACACACACACACACACACACACACACACACACACACACACACACACACACACACACACACACACACACACACACACACACACACACACACACACACACACAGGCCTCAGGCAGGCAGGCCCCAGGCAGGCAGGCAGGCCCCAGGCAGGCAGGCCCCAGGCAGGCAGGCATGCCCCAGGCAGGCAGGCAGGCATGCCCCAGGCAGGCAGGCCCCAGGCAGGCCGGCTCAAGGCACGGTTGGGCTCGGCTAGAGTGAGAAAGAAAGCGAGAAGAAAAGAAGCTCCCTGTTAAACTGAATGGCGGTCTTCAAATACCACTGTCTGTTCTTCTCCAAGGCCACTTTGTCATTTTGATTAGATTGGAATGCAGCAGTGTGTGTTTGTGTGTGCAGCAGTTACTAATATCTTTCTCTTGAACGTCACATAAGCGGACAAACAACCATATGGGCCATCACACTGTCAGCACAACCCCACTCTACCAACAGCCATTTTGTATGCAAGAAAGGCATTTCACTGTACTTGTGCATGTGACATTAAAAACTTGAAACTTGTATCTTATACCACATAGTTAATATCAATGATCTCTTTACAGGCATGGTAACCAATTAATTACAATGGAGATTTTACATGGACAGGTGGAACAAAGTAAATGAGGCTGAGGAGGCTATTGAGAACAATTGCTTATCTGTAGGGATTTGCGTGATGATGTGATCATAAGAAATGGTCGACTGAGCAGCAATGGCTGCCGACTTATCACTGAAAAGCAAAACAACACGGGTGCTGTCATTTCGGTGTTTATCAAGATCTAGCCTAGACTATTGTATTTTTGGTAAGATGACAAATTGAGGATGGGTTTCAATACTGTCTGTAATAATATGTACATTAAATTAATGGCAATGGTAGAGAACAAGAATGAACTTAGGATGGCCAAAGAAAGCCTTCTGAATCAACGTCTACAGCATCATGATTAGCTGTCCTTGATGAATTCCTTGTGAAAGAGCACCCATGAGATTCCTGCCTCCTATTCACACTACACTACCAATCTCTGGGACAGGCTTCCCAAGAGACACACACATAGCATCATAATGTACACTCAATGAACTGCAGATAGAGCACTGTAAACCACCCGCGCAGCCTAACGATGAGTCACCCCCAGCCAATGGAAAAGGGGGGTTTTCTGAGCAGTGTCTCCGTGTGGTGCAAGTGCATATGCTGACTCAGCCATGCAAATTCACTCCTCTGGTGAGAGGAACAGACCCACTGGGAACCTACGTACGCCTCACAATATTAACTCCCCCACTCTCATTCTCTCTCTCTCTCTTTCTCCCTCTCTGTCCTCTTTTTTTCTCCTATTTTCTGTGTGTGTGTGTGTTTGTGTGTCTGGCCACATCAGAAGTTAAGATTTCAAGAGCCTTGCTATGTGAGGATGTGGCAACAGTGTACACAACTAACACACACACACCCATGGCCCAAAGGCCCACTGTATTCACACACGGAAACACATGTGCACCACTCACATACACTGGAAACACTATGGTCTCTACGTACTGCATTGGTTATGCCTCGTAAAGTCTGATCCCTGCCAGAAGCATTCCCCTTTAATGACAACATGCATGTACGTGGGTTAGAGTTGAAGCGGTTTACACAGTAATATGACTCAGCCCCAGACAGACAAACATGCTGGTCAGTAGACACGTAAAAACTCACATACGCACACACACACACACACACACACACACACACACACACACATACACACACGCATTCGGAAAGTATTCAGACCTCTTGACTTGTTCCACATTTTGTTGCTTTACAGCCTTATTCTAAAATGGATTAAAAAAAATAATCCCTAATCAATCTACATACAATACCCCATAATGAGCAAAAACTTCATAGCCAAGTATGCTGACCCTTGGCTATGAAACTCGAAATTAAGCTCAGGTGCATCCTGTTTCCATTGATCATCCTTGAGATGCTTCCACAACTTGATTGGAGTCCACCTGTGGTAAATTCAATTGATTGGACATGATTTGGAAAGGCACACACCTGTCTATATACAATTGAAGTCAGAAGTTTACATACACTTAGGTTGGAGTCATTAAAACTTGTTTTTCAACCACTCCACAAATTTCTTGTTAACAAACTATAGTTTTGGCATGTTGGTTAGGACATCTACTTTGTGAATGAACAAGTCATTTTCCCAACAATTGTTTACAGACAGATTATTTCACTTATAATTCACTGTATCACAATTCCAGTGGGCTAGAGGTTTACATACACTAAGTTGACTGTGCCTTTAAACAGCTTGGAAAATTCCCAAAAATTATGTCATGGCTTTAGAAGCTTCTGATAGGCTTATTGACATCATTTGAGTCAATTGGAGGTGTACTTGTGGATGTATTTCAAGGCCTACCTTCAAACTCAGTGCCTCTTTGCTTGACATCATGGGAAAATCAAAAGAAATCAGCCAAGACCTCAAATCAATCCCAGAACAACAGCAAAGGACCTTGTGAAGATACTGGAGGAAACAGGTACAAAGTATCTATATTCACAGTAAAACGAGTCCTATATCGACTTAGCCTGAAAGGCCGCTCAGCAAGGAAGAAGCCACTGCTCCAAAACCGCCATAAAAAAAGCCAGACTACGGTTTGCAACTGCACATGGGGACAAAGATCGTACTTTTGGAGAAATGTCCTCTGGTCTGATGAAACAAAATAGAACTGTTTGGCCATAATGACCATCGTTATGTTTGGAGGAAAAAGGGGTATGTTTGCAAGCCAAAAAACACCATCCCAACCGTGAAGCACGGGGGTGGCAGCATCATGTTGTGGGGGTGCTTTGCTGCAGGAGGGACTGGTGCACTTCACAAAATAGATGGAATCATGAGGAAGGAAAATGATGTGGATACATTGAAGCAACATTTCAAGACATCAGTCAGGAAGTTAAAGCTTGGTCACAATTGGGTCTTCCAAATGGACAATGACCCCAAGCATACTTCCAAAGTTGTGGCAAAATGGCTTAAGGACAACAAAGTCAAGGTATTGAAGTGGTCATCACAAAGCCCTGACCTCATACCTTATGTAAATGTGATTCTTTTTTTTTCTCCAAAAATGTCTAATAAACTGTTTTGGCGTTGTCATTATGGGGAATTGCGATAGATTGACTAGGAGAAAAAAAAACAATTTAATCAATTTTAGAATATGGCTGTAACATAACAAAATGTGGAAAAAGTCAAGGGGTCTGAATACTTTCCGAATGCACTGTAAGTGCACACACACATAAAATAGGAGACAAAAAAGAGGAAAGAAAGAAAGAATGAAATCGAGTGGGGGAGTCTAAATTGTGAGGCACAAGTAGGTTCCAAGTGGGTCTGTGGATGACCACAGTAACAGACAGTGTTACATGAAAAACAGTGCAGATGTTTTTAGTGTGGCAGAAAAGGAGAACAGAACAGGATATGTGACATGAAACTTTGAACCATAACAGGAAGCAGACAGTGAGGTCTGTTTTACATTTGAGAAGATAGATACTGTTGGGATAATCTATTGGTTAAATCTAAAAATGACATGACTTGAATGGATTCTAAACCTTGAACGGAGCAGTTATAGGGAAAGACAGTGGGCAGACGGGGAGACAATCAGGCAGGCTATAGCAGCAGTCCAAAGACAGATACGTTTTTTCATTTTTATGGCAGATACAGACAGGCAGACTCCTAGCAATATGAGAAAAAACATGTAATGTAAGCAGCCTCCACGCCCCTCCTCATTTCAATTCTCCCCTTCCCACCCCTCATCTCTCCTCTGTTTGAATTCTCCCCTTCCCACCCCTCATCTCTCCTCTGTTTGAATTCTCCCCTTCTCACCCCTCATCTCTCCTCTGTTTGAATTCTCCCCTTCTCACCCCTCATCTCTCCTCTGTTTGAATTCTCCCCTTCCCACCACTCATCTCTCCTCTGTTTGAATTCTCCCCTTCCCACCCCTCATCTCTCCTCTGTTTGAATTCTCCCCTTCCCACCCCTCATCTCTCCTCTGTTTGAATTCTCCCCTTCTCACCCCTCATCTCTCCTGTTTGAATTCTCCCCTTCCCACCACTCATCTCTCCTCTGTTTGAATTCTCCCCTTCCCACCCCTCATCTCTCCTCTGTTTGAATTCTCCCCTTCCCACCCCTCATCTCTCCTGTTTGAATTCTCCCCTTCCCACCCCTCATCTCTCCTCTGTTTGAATTCTCCCCTTCCCACCCCTCATCTCTCCTCTGTTTGAATTCTCCCCTTCCCACCCCTCATCTCTCCTGTTTGAATTCTCCCCTTCCCACCCCTCATCTCTCCTCTGTTGGAACTCTCCCCTTCCCACCCCTCATCTCTCCTCTGTTTGAATTCTCCCCTTCCCACCCCTCATCTCTCCTCTGTTTGAATTCTCCCCTTCCCACCCCTCATCTCTCCTCTGTTTGAATTCTCCCCTTCCCACCACTCATCTCTCCTCTGTTTGAATTCTCCCCTTCCCACCCCTCATCTCTCCTCTGTTTGAATTCTCCCCTTCCCACCCCTCATCTCTCCTGTTTGAATTCTCCCCTTCCCACCCCTCATCTCTCCTCTGTTTGAATTCTCCCCTTCCCACCCCTCATCTCTCCTCTGTTTGAATTCTCCCCTTCCCACCCCTCATCTCTCCTCTGTTGGAACTCTCCCCTTCCCACCACTCATCTTTCCACAGTTTAATTTCTCCCACCCCCTCTTCATGACTCATCCTCAGACCCTTTATCACATTAATGAGTGGGCATTACCTCCAAATGACAACAGAGAGAATGGAGAGAGGGAGGGTTTCCACTAGATAGCACAGCCACAAAGTGAAGATTGTATGTTTCCTAATTCATGAAAACAAAAATATGCTTTTTTGTCTTCATTTAAGATTAGGGTTAGGCATAAAGTTTGCAGTGTGGTTAAGGGTTAAGGTTAGGATTAAAATCACATTTTAAGAAGTAAATAAATGGTAGAAATAGGTGGGGTTTATGACTTTGCGGCTGTGGTAACTAGTGATGACCGAGAGGGAGGGCTTGGTCTCTGCTGCCACCTGGTGTATGTGGTCTAACACTGCAGCATAATGCAGACAAGGCAGCACTGTAATGCCTACTGCTCATCTCATTGGTGTGTTGGAGGTACTAGAGATATGTTTTAGCTTCCAGAGAGAAAACTTAACACATTAGTCAGTGACTGAGGGAGATGGGTTGTATTTCAGTGGAAGGGTGGATTATATCTATCGACATTCAGAAGGTTGGAAGTTGAACCTGGCCATTCATTCACATCAGTCTGCAGATGTTTGATCTGCACTCTGTACATTGGCACTGAGGGCAGTGTGGGGGTCCAGGGCCTTGGTTGTGCCCTGGGGACAGAGATGGGCAGAGATGGGCCCTGCCTGGAGATTCCCGGAGCAAGTCCAGATCAGGGGCCATGAAGGGTACCAGCGGCAGAGCTGAGCTGGGTGTTGCTGGGGTGACTGAAGGGACTTCTCGGTTTAGTGGTGTCGCTCGCCCTGCCTTCCCTAAAATCTGCATCAGCCTGTCCCCAAGGCTCTCAGTTGCAGGTGTCTTCACATGTGCCCGTGCCTGGGTGTGTGTGTGTACATGTAAGTGTGTCTGTGTTGGAGCCTGTGTATATCCCTGTGCCTGTGACGGAGCCTGAGTCTGTGCGCTCTGCAGGGCAGCGATGGCCTGGCTCTGCTGGCGTATATCCTGCAGAAGCAGTCGCTGCTCAGACAGAAGGACCTCCACACGGTGCTGCAGACGGCTCACTTCCCCACTCCACCTCTAGGGGGAGACAGAGAGACAGGCCGTCACCTGCTAGCTGAATGCTGCTACCACAATTTATAGCTAAACTAAGCTAAAATAAGATAATCCAGTGCTAAGATAAAATAAGACTACTTGTCACACTTCTGTAAGTCATCTGATAGAAGTTTCCTAATCTCCTGTGTATCAACTACCTAATATGCCTCCACAATGACCCCGTCATAAAATAACTATTTAATGGGTCTTAATATCTACATACCTGCCTGGCCCACTCCTGGATGGCGCTAGCAGACAGCGGTCCCTCCACACTGCCATCCCTCCTGAGGAACACCTCTCCCTGGTCGGTCTGGTAAAGGCCCTGCTGGGTGAGGGCTGGGGGGGGCCGCAG
Organism: Salmo trutta; assembly: GCF_901001165.1. NCBI lineage: Eukaryota > Metazoa > Chordata > Actinopteri > Salmoniformes > Salmonidae > Salmo > Salmo trutta. The sequence continues at coordinate 24,496,510 of NC_042992.1, read as the reverse complement.
GGTGAGGCGCAGCACCTGGAGGTGGAATAATAGAGACTGGGTAAGAGACTGACTGACAGGATAGTGACCAGAGTACCAGACAGGCAGATAGGGAGACAGACAGCACCTTCAGATTCTGGCTCTCGGGCCCCAGTCTGACCACTGGGAGGAAGGCCAGGGTGTAGGAGTGTGGTAACAGGGTAGGGTGGAAGCCCTTTAGGATAGAGTCCACCAGCAGCCGTGCCTGGTCCTCCTGTCTGTGGTCACAGCGTAGACCCCTCACCTAGGACGGATGGAAGTGATCCATTTGATGGTTATGTTTTTAATCAAATCGATACAGCTTTATTACATTCTGTTTTGATTTGTTTATCAAGCTATTATATTCAATGACATTTTATTCAATCCATTCTTCAAATCAAATCAAAGTTTATTTGTCATGTGCGCCGAATACAACCGGTGTAGACCTTACAGTGAAATGCTTACTTACAAGCCCTAACCAACAGTGCAATTTTTAAGTAAAAAATAGGTATTAGGTAAACAATAGATAAGTAAAGAAAAAAAAGAGAGCAAAATGACAGTGAAAATAACAGTAGCAAGGCTATATACAGGTGGTACCGGTACAGAGTCAATGTGCGGGGGCACTGGTTAGTCGGGCTAATTGAGGAAATATGTACTGTACATGTAGGTATAGTTAAAGTAACTATGCATACATGATAAACAGAGAGTAGCAGCAGCGTAAAAGAGGGCGATGGCGGGACACATTGCAAATAGTCCGGGTAGCAATTTGATTACCTGTTAAGGAGTCTTCGTGTATTAATTTAGTGTCCTACTCACCACCCCGTCGTCATCCACCCCCGCCAGCAGGCTGCCCCCTCCACTGTTCAGGAAGGCACAGGCGTAGCGCCGCAGGTGGGCACGGAACGACGAGCGCAGGTACTCTCCTGGAGGATGGAAAGTTTATTTTCTACTGTTAATGTATTGTTTCCTTTTCTGTATTACGATGGTAAATACAGTCAGGTCCAAAATTATTGGCACACTTGATAAAGATGAGCAAATTAGACTCTATAAAATAAATTAGATATATTTTTTTATTATATTATTTCATACTAATACATTTGCTCAGAGAAATACATTTTGTTTAACAAGTAATACTTTTTTTCTCAAAGATAGGTGTCAAAATTGTCACCCCTTAAGATACATTTTAAATAAAAACAAATCTGCATTCACATTCTTCTTTTTGAAGTGAATCTCAGTTTAAGGAACTGTATTGTGGCCTTCTATGGCCTCCTGTTTCACTGGGGTATAAAAGTTAGTTAACACGCATGTCAAATCCCTTTGTCATCCATCACCATGGTAAAAGGCAAAGAACTCACAAATGATAAAAGACATGGTTGTTGACCTTTATAAATCAGGCAATGGGTACAAAAAATTGCCAAGAAAGTATTAAATATACCACTTACCACTATTAGTGCAACAACTATAAGGACTTTAAAACCAATGGAACAGTGGTAAACTTGCCTGGTATTGGACGTATGTGTATCTTGTCCCACGCACATTGAGGAAGATGGTTTGGGAGGCTAACAAAAGTCTAAGGGCTATAGTTGAAGAATTACATAACTTCGTCGCATCTTCGGGTCTCCAAATCTACAATTAGAAGCCACCTCCATGCCAATAGACTGTTTGGAAGGGTTGCCAGAAAAATGTAATTATTGAGAGCAACCAACAATGCCTGGAGTTTGCTAAACGGCATTGGCACTTGGATTGGAACCGGTGCTATGATCAGATGATGTAAAAATGTAGCTTTTTGGCCACGCACACCAATGGTGAGTTTGGTGTCGAAAGAAGGATGCATATGCAGAAAATAACCTCATACCTACTGTAAAATATGGTGGTGGATCTTTGATGTTATGGGGCTATTTTGCTTTCACTGGTCCTGGGGCACTTCCCTTGTTAAGGTCAACGGCATCATGAACTTTACCAATTACCAGGACATTTATTTTTTGTTAGGGAAAATCGTATTTTTTTTAATCAATTGTTTTATTATGTTGAAGGCAAGCAATAGGCAGAATAAATTACTAGTTTCCTTTGTGCCTGTGTGGTCCAGTGGTTACAGCCACTGACATGAGTTTGAATCCAGCGCACTGCCCTTTGACTCATGGATGACAGTCTATTTTTTACACATTAATTCTGTGTGGCTACAGGGTTAATTCCGAGTGGTTACAGGGTTAAAACAGAAAGGTTAACAGTTTAGACGTTCATTCTGAGTGGTTAAAGTTAAGGTTTGGTTTGGGTAAGGCTTAAAACAAAATAATAAAAAACGATGCAGCCATGTTCATCAGTATTCATATTATTCTTAGTGTTTACCTCAGCATTGTTAAAACCAGTTAAATGTAACTAAATGTAATCGAAAATGTAATCTAAGTAATCCCCAAAAGTAAATATTTATCATGAGAGGGTCATAAACAATAACTAACTAGTAATGCTGCATAGGCTACACAAAGAAATGTTAATAAATGCTTAATATAAAGAATTTGAAATTATTTGTACTTTTACTTTCACTATTGATACTTAAGTATATTTGATCAATTACTTTTACTTTTCTTACTTAAGTATATTTAGAACCAAATACTTTTAGACTTTTACACAAATAGTATTTTACTGGGTAACTTTCATTTTGACTTGAGTCATTTTCTATTAAGGTATCTATACTTTAACTGAAGTATGATAATTGGGTACTTTTTCCACCAATGCATAAAAGACACATTTTTGGACTCACAGTTGTTGTGATGTGCTCACTTGAACAGGAAGGTTGTGCTGCGGTCCTTCTTGTGGGCAAACTTTGTCTTCAAAGTCTGCCATTCTCTGGATTAATGGTGCTTCAAGACAACTGGGAACTCGGGGAAAAAAACTGGTTGAATCATGACGTCAGTAATTTTCAGGTAGGAGAGTCAGAGCTCTAGAAAGAGGCCCAAGTTTCCGCCTTGGAATTCCGAGTTGGATGACCATTCAAAACGTATTTTTCCGTGTTCCCAGTTATCTTGAAGGCACTGAAGTCTGAGATTTCCCCGTTTTAAATTCCTAGTTGTTTTGAACGCTGCATAAATCATGCTCGATTGACAGCACGGCCAATGTATTCAACCTTTTCCGTCCCATGGTGTTGTGTGTGAATGTTTATCATTTTAAACTTGGAAAAGAGACCCTTTCAGACAGATTTTTTAAATCCTTAAACCCAGACTTGGACCACACACCCTCATCATCGAATAGCAGTCAGGGGAAGCAAAATAATGATTGCTTTGCAATGCTTGCAGTTAGCCACTGATTTCTTCCAAACCACTCTGTTGAATTTAAGCTTTCCGACCTGTTGTGTAATGTTTATTATGTCCAATGGCCGAGGAGCACTGATACGTTTTATCTATCATTTATCTTCATATAACAAGAATTGAAAGGGATTTTCCAGTAGAGTGTCGACATGATTCATGATGATGACTGCTTGCCTAGCTAGCTAGCTAAGATTTTGAAAGTAAGACGTTAACATGATCAGTCCAATCAAAGCTATGGTAGACAAAATTACGTCAAATCACGTTATATCTGTAGCCAATGACCTTGAGCCTTCTTGAATTCTGATGTAAATCTATGGAAGCACCCAAGGGGTCTTGAACTGCCAGGCTCTCCCTGTAGATTCTGCGGTGACGTAGTGTCCCCGTGAGTGACAGAAGACTGAGCCAATTACAGCACAACTAGAGAAAATGACCAGTGCCTGTGCTTTTGCTGGCTGCCCTTCCACCACAGAAAGCACTGAGCTACTCTGAAACACCTGCATTTTGGAGTTGCCTTACTCAAGAAAGAGAGTATGCGGCTTTATTAACTCAAGGATTTATTTTTTATTTTTTACATTGTTTGCAAACTGATATGTAACACAAATGAATACCAAAATAACATGCAAAACAGGCCCGTTATTTTATTTTTATTTTTAGCTAAACAGGTAGGGCTCAAAACAAGTGGGGCTCTGGCCCACCTGCGCTGAATGCCGGGTAAACGGATATAGTGACCAGCCTGCGCCTAAATTAGTCCAACAAGTTCATTGCATTTATTTTGTGAAGTAAAACAAATAGTCTGATAATTTATACATAAAAGAAAAGTGTGTCAGCTCAATGAAATCGTCTTTGGGTAGGCTCAAATGCATAAACCTCTTTACGAAATGAAATATCAAAGCCACACAACACAGGCTTTCAATCCACACCAAAGACCAGAACTATATTGACAAATTATACATAGCCTAACTATAAAACGTGGACGAGCATCCACACTGGAGGAAAGCTTATAGTTCTACAGTAGGCCTACATCTGTCAATCCACTGATGGCCCAAATCAACTCAGCCAGGGAAACATAGTAGCCAGCAATTCCCAAACTCGGTCCTCGGGACTCGAAGGGGTGCACATTTGTTTTTTTGCCCTAGCACGACACAACTTATTAAAATAATCAATTATTCATCAAGCTTTGATTATTTCAATCAGCTGTGTAGGGCAAAGAACAAAACGTGCACCCCTTGGGGTCCCCACGACCGAGTTTGGGAAATGCTGCAGTAACCTATCAGTTATCACACCTTTCATTATGTGACAATGGATAGGCTAAGGCAGGGGTGTCAAACTCATTCCACGGAGGCCGAGTGCAGCGGGTTTTTGTTTTGTCCTTTCAATTAAGACCTAGACAACCAGGTGAGGGGAGTTCCTTACTAATTAGTGACCCTAATTAATCAATCAAGTACAAGGGTGAAGCGAAAACACTCAGACACTGGAATGAGTTTGACACATGGGCTAAGGGGTAGCCTACAGAATGTAGCCTATTGGAATATAATCAAATAAATAGATTATAGAGCACTAGATTGTCACCAGCTGATGTCTAGTTAAACCATCAATCAATATGCTCTAAATTCACCTGCACAGCTGATCTCAATTGCAACCATTATTGGTCACATCATTACTGCTCCCTTAAACAGGGTTTCCCAAACTCGGTCCTGGGACTTATTGCGCTTCGCAGAGCAGTGCAGAACTGATGTGAAGGAAGATGTCAAGGAAGTGAGTTTGTGTTTATACAGGACCTCCTGCCCCCCTCTACCGTCAACCAGTCATGTCAATTTCGGAGCTATACGGAGCCCTCCGCATTGTTACAAAATCTTGGAGGCACACGGCGATGCAGTACAGAGCTCAATTTGGCCTCGGATCAAGCATAAATTGTCTTTTAGTCCTTCTTGCAACCAAAGTCTTCAAGCATAGGTTGGTGGCACCTTAATTGGGGAGGACGGGCTCATGGTAATTGCTGGAACGGCACTATGTAATGGTAATCGAACTCAAACACATTATTTCCATTTGTTTGATAACATTCCATTCACTCCATTCCAGTCATTATCATGAGCCGTCCTCCCCTCTGCAGCCTCCTGTGTCTTCGAGATATGTTCACCCTCTGATTGGTATTGTAATCGCAACAACATAGTATTTTTATAACCGACTAAGGAATATTTATCTAATTGACAAGCATTCCGTAAACTATACAGTGCATTCGGAAAGTATTCAGACCCCTTGACTTTTTCCACATTTTGTTACATTACAGCCTTAGTCTAAAATCTACACACAATACTCCATAATGACAAAGCAAAAACAGGTTTTTAGAAATGTTTGCAAATTTATTACAAATAAAAAACAGAAATACCTAATTTACATAAATATTCAGAATCTTTGCTATGAGACTCAGTACTTTTTGAAGCACCTTTGACAGAGATTACAGCCTTGAGTCTTACAGGCTGAATACACCGCTCACGTTGCATGCGCGAGCATTGCAAAATAAATGTAGAAATCTATATTATTCAATTATTGCACCCACACTGCTCGCGTGCGCCAACGAGCGTCTGCGTTGCCAAGGGCTGAAATAGAAGTCAGTTCTATTTGTGAAGCAGATCGCACTGCAAGTCCTGCCTCTCCCATCTCCTCATTGGTTTATAGAAGCAGGTACCCACGTGCCGTCTCCTCATTGGTTATACCCACGTGGGTGACTGGAAGACGAACGAGGTCAGTGTCGGTAATGCACGTAATTTATGAAAGTTGCCAATCGCTATATAAAGTCAATAGAAGAAAAAGCCTGGAAGGAGGAGAGACAACTAGAAACAATTCGGTTGACTGCTTTATGTGTGGATTAATTGGTGGAGTAAAATAACATCTCAATGTTTATATCCCTGGACAAATTAGCTAACAACAGCAAGCTAGCTAAATAAGACAAATTAGCTAGCAAGTGCAAGCTAGTTAGCTAAATTTCCATAAATGTTTAATGCTTTTCGACCTGTCCCCAAATTAATATAATTGGTTCAGAGTTTGTTTTGATATGTTAACCTGCGTGTCGTGATCGCGTTTGGTGTGGGGGGACAAAATACATTTATGCACGATGGCGCACGATGGCGCACGCACGCAGCCGGTTTGGGTTCCGTGTTATTAGGTTTGGCACTACAAGCTTTTCACACCTGTATTTCGGGAGTTTCTCCCATTCTTCTCTGCAGATCCTATCAAGCTCTGTCAGGTTGGATGGGGAGCATCGCTGCACAGCTATTTCCAGGTCTCTCAAGAGACGTTCGATCGGGTTTAAGTCCGGGCACTGGCTGGGCCACTCAAGGACATTCAGAGACTTGTCCCGAAGCCACTCCTGCGTTGTCTTGGCTGTGTGCTTAGGGTCGTTGTCCTGTTAGAAGGTGAACCTTTGTCCCAGTCTGAGGTCCTGAGTGCTCTGGAGCAGGTTTTCGTCAAGGATCTCTCTGTACTTTGCGCCGTTTATCTTTCTCTTGATCCTGACTAGTCTCCCAGTCCCTGCCGCTGAAAAACATCCCCACAGCGGGATGCTGCCACCACCATGCTTCACCATAGGGATGATGCAAGGTTTCCTCCAGACGTGATGCTTGGCATTCGGCCAAAGTGTTCAATCTTGTTTTCATCAGACCAGAGAATCTTGTTTCTCATGGTCTGAAAGTCCTTTAGGTACCCCCTTTAGGTAAACTCCAAGTTTTCTGTCATGTGCCTTTTACTGAGGAGTGGCTTCCGTCTGTCCACTCTACCATAAGGGCCTGATTGGTGGAGTGCGGCAGAGATGGTTGTCCTTCTGCCTGAATCTATTATCTTATTTGCGGACTGAGAAAAAACGGCCTTTTATAAATGCATTTCATGCGATTCTACGTTATTTTACAATACTGGAGACATGCAGAATCTTTTTTAATACCACAATAGAGCCTGACAGCGAATGAGCGCATGCTGCAGCACCACACACGTTTTGATTTCTCTACAGGCTATTGCTAAAAAAAGAGAATAGTCTAAGTTTGGAAACGTGCTAAGAACCAGTTACAACTGAAGTATCTGATCATCAATGAATTCAAGAAAAAGCCATTTGTTTTTTAACACAGCAGCCACATATCATCAGGTAGGCCTATATGCACTTTTTTTCATTTGGGAAACTATCATTTAAAAAAAATATATTGTATTTTATTCCATGATACTGTTCTTACAAAATTGATTTGTGTTGACTGTGATTAGGGCATTAGATCATCTGCTACGTTAAATTAATAAAATAGGCATGCATAGATCACTGCATGATCCTCAAGCCAAAGACTGACCAAACATGTGTTTCTAAAAGTGAATTCAAAGGTATTGTAGAATGACTTTATAGCCTAATGAGTCATTTTTCGTTTCATTATAATTTAATTAGAATAAATACTTTTTTTACATTTCATTTTATATATTCTAAATGCGAAACTTATAGGCATGTTGTTGAAGTGCTGTTGTTGTTATTGAAATGCTGAGTTCTGTTGCGTGTCACAAATGTTTCACAATTTATATCTTAAATGACAGCTTATAGCCTTGAAATAATAATAATAATAATATAGCCTAAATAATTCATTTTCATTCCTTCTTAGGCTACCTGGCTTCCTCCTGACTGACTTAGAGTTAGTATGTAGTTTAATAGCCTGTTGATATGTTGAACATCAATTGATAGTGACAGAATCAGACATTCTTTTTCTGTCTCCTCGGCTATAGAAGGTTGTAGCGCAGCCTCTGAATGTCATAGAGACAAACCAAATATATATCCCATATGTATCAGAGTCACGTCTTTCCACAGCATTTTACAGGTTGTTTCTAGCATAAAGCATTGCTGAATAAAGCGTCATTATAGATCTCTTTATATAATCAGGTCCATTTTTATTAAGCTAGACCTATGCTTTTAGAAATGTTCTTTAACAAAAGCCACAATACTCTCAGATACCCCCTCAAGCCCTGGTTATAACTTAACATGCCAACTGCCATAATTTTGCTGGACCCCAAGAAGAGTAGCTGCTGTTTTGGCAGCAGCTAATGGGGATCAATGATACATACAAATACAAATACACCAAGCCCTTCACTGACAGTGAGATATTTAAGGAGTGCATGGTGACTGAAGGAATTGGCTGACAAAGTCTGTGGATACTAGTAGACTATAATTTCGTCTGTCCAACAGGTAGGCCTATCTATTTTTTCTTAATAGGAAAAGATAGGCTCCAACACAAAGCCCGCTTGTTGTTAGTAGCCTAAAATCAATTTAAAATGAAGACTCTTTAAATTAATTAGGCCTTCTCGAATTAGCCTTTCAGCACTCAGGCGCTGTCTATTTCCACGGCTGCCGCTTCATAGTAATGTAAGTTATGTAAATTACTTGAATATGGCTTATTGTGAAGTTAATAACTCTTATAAACAGCTTCATTATTGGCAACAAAGCATATTGTTTTTATTCAAATCAATAATAGCAGTAGCAAAATCAACTCCAGTCTTCTTTCTCATCTTCACACTCTCCCTCTAACTGAACAGGAAATCAGTAGGCCTAGTCAGCGAGCACAGATATTGCATTTTTTGTGCAAATAAAAAAGTATTTTTGAAAGAACCCTTTGACTCGCCTTCTGAAGTGCCACCGTACACAGCACAGCCATTGGTTAGGCAGCACAAGAGGCTTACATCAACAAGAGCAGGGCTCATGATTGGGATAGCTTATCAATTGCAGTGTGTAATACAGTATAGCCTAGTTTTACACCATCCCAACAGCGCAAAAACTCAGGAAGGAAGAACATTTCCTTACAAATATAACTTTGCCCTTTGCATCTCTGACCATGCTCCTCGTATAGCCTAGGCCTATGGCCAATTGTACAGGCTATGGATCTGTCACGACTTCCGCCGAAGTCGGTCCCTCTCTTTGTTCGGGCGGCGTTCGGCGGTCGACGTCACCGGCCTTCTAGCCATCGCCGATCCACTTTTCATTTTCCATTTATTTAGTCTTTGTTTTACACACCTGGTTTCAATTCCCCAATTACATGTTCATTATTTAACCCTCTGTTTTGCCCATGGTTTTTGTGCGTGATTGTTTTATGTATGTTCGGTCCGTATTTGTGGGCTCGGTATTACAACATGTTATTGGAATTTGTGAGTAAAGTTACTTGTGTTACTCATCTCTGCTGTCCTGCGCCTGACTCCTCTGCACCAGCTACACCCAGACCATTACAGGATCGTTTGATTGAGACTAGGCACAATTGATACTGCACGCCCAGAAGAGAATCAGGAATGAGGGGCAGCATCGAGCACACATCGAGATATAATAAGCAACTAATTTTCAAACACTGAGCAATATGGCATTTAATTGTTTACAAATTAAATGACCCCACCCCCCCTGGACTAAATAAAAAATACTAAACCCTCCCCCTGACTGAAATTGAAAAAGCATGTATCAATTGTGTACATTTCGAACACTCCCTTATAATGACACTTTGTATGAATGGAAACCAATGTCGGTGTAACCTATAGTTATTATTTTATTTGCTTCCTATTTATGTTACCCAAAAGTATCTGACATTGTCATTTCTTATCAAGACCGGGGATAAAATATCTCTGGACTCTCCATACTTGAAATGTGTAAATAAATCAAGTCAAATTAGTTATTTGTGTCAGAACGGCGTGGTCTGGAATAAAAACCACGCCTACACAGTAGGTCAATATGTGCTCAGCCACGCTGAAGACATTGGGCCTAACTGCTAGACCACCCTAGGCCACGTTGGAACTTCATTTTTTATCTTAGCATACACTTGACACTTGTATGTCGTAGCCTAGTGGAGACCAATATGTAAACAGCGGTGTATGGCTGCATTTCAGATACTTTTTTATGCATTTGAATATTGCAATAATAGGACATAGGTCCATGCTATCTGGAATCCTTGGGACGTTCCTACCCCCCAGTGAAGTTAACATTTAAAGCGGTTCATTTTAAATGTAACCTTTATTTAACTTGGCTAAGCTAAGGGTTTAGGTTAGGGTTGGGGATAGGTAAGGTTTATGGTTAGAGTTTATGGTAGGGACGTCCCAAGGATCCCAGATAGCACTAACCATATGACCTAGGCCGGACGTTTGAGAGAGTGAGAGAGAAATCATTTGGATAGCAAGCCCTGAACCCCATGACTCGACTGCCCCTGCATGGAGAGAAGAACTGCTATTTAACAGGGACTCACGAGGCTCATTTGAATTTCCTGATGCAGCAGGAAAATTCTCTGTTACAAAAGAGTGATCAAGTTAATAACTTCTTATGGATGGTGGCAGTATTGAGTCGCTTGGATGACTGACGTGCCCAGAGTAAACTGCCTGCTACTCACTCCCAGAAACTAAGATATGCATATTAGTAGTAGAGTTGGATAGAAAACACTCTGAAGTTTCTAAAACTGTTTGAATGATGTCTGTGAGTATAACAGAACTCATATGGCAGGCAAAAACCTGAGAAAAAATCCAACCAGGAAGTGACTTGTAGTTTTTCTATCTAATCCCTGTTCAAACTACAGTGTCTGTGGGGTCATTTTGCACTTCCTAAGGCTTCCATTGGCTGTCAACAGCCTTTAGAAACTTGTTTCATCCGTCTACTGTTACTGGGCAGAGAATAGGAGCTCAGTCAATCAGTGGACTGCCTGGGACCAGTGAGTTGTTTACTGCGCGGGCACGTTTGGCGCGTCATTTCTTCTTTTTCTTCTGTAATGAATACGCTATTGTCCGGTTGGAATATTATCGACGTTTTATGTTAAAAAAGACCCTAAGGATTGATTGTAAACATTGTTTCACATGTTTCTACGAACGTAGAGGAACTATTTGACTTTTTGTCTCTTGTTTTACGCTATGCCTTTTGATAGTGATCTGAACACGCGAACAAAACTGAGGTATTTGGACATAAATATGGAGTATTTTCGAACAAAAATAACATTTCTTGTGGAAGTGGGGGTCCTGGGAGTGCATTCCAACAAAGATCAGCAAAGGTAAGGGAAGATTTATAATACTAATTCTGAGTTTAGTTGACTCCAGAACTTGGCGGGTAACTGTATAGCTTGCTTTGATGGCTGAGCTCTGTACTCAGAATATTGAAAAATGTGCTTTCGCCGAAAAGCTATTTTAAAATCTGACACAGCGGTTGCATTAAGGAGTAGTATATCTATAATTCTTTCCATAATTGTTGTAAATTTTGTAAGTTTATGATGAGTATTTTTGTAAATTGATGTGCTCATTCACCGGGAGTTTTGGTGGGAATACATTTTCTGAACATCACGCGCCAATGTAAAATGGGGTTTATGGATATAAATATGAACTTTATCGAACAAAACATACATGTATTTTGTAACATTGAGTCCTGGGAGTGTCATCTGATGAAGATGATCAAAGGTTAGTAATTAATTTTAGCTGTATTTCTGGTTTTTGTGACGTCTCTCCTTGCTTGGAAAATGGCTGTGTGGTTTTTCTTATTTAGGTGCTGTCCTAACATAATCGAATGTTTTGCTTTCACAATGTTTTGCTTTCTGGAAAGATCCTGCATGGAGGAATGGTCTGAGATCCATCCCAATGGGTTGTCCAATCTCATAAAACATTTTTAGAAAAGGCTCAGTGCTGTTATCTTGGGTGGCGGAGTACTGAAAACAGTGGTGGCAAACCTTTCTTTTAGTGATACAATTTAAAAAATCTCTTTCTCTGAGCAATTGTATGAGTAAAAAATAATATAATTTCCCTTTTTTTTTCTTCATACAATATAGCTCAGTATTGGATTATTTATTTCATACAATTTTTTGGTTTATCTTTATCGAGGGTGCCAATAACCTATGACCCTGACCTCCTCCTCTCTTGAATTCTACATTGCGTGTCTCGCTGCCTATGTGAGCCCCGTAGAAGAACCGCTCCCCACTGGTGATCTCGTGCCTGCTGATGGCACTCTCGGACTGCGTACCTGACAGGCCCAGAGGGTTGACTTCCAGTGGGGTCACACACAGGTCATACGTCTGAAAATATCAAATGTATATCACAATCATCATGGTTATAGTTATTATCTTGTCTATTGTCATTGATTTCATCAAAATTATAATTGTCCTCATCATCATTGTCATAATCCCCATCACCACCCCCATCATCCAGGGGTCTCTACCTGTGTGTGTTTGCCCAGTTTGCCAGTCTTGTTCTGGGTAGGAGGTCTTCCTTTTGGAGCCCTGGTCTGGTTCTGGCTCTGGGTCTGCTCCTGCTGGGTAGCTGGAGGTTTGTCCCCATGTCGTCCCCTGCCCCTCCCATGGTCAGTGGCATCTCTCGGTCTCCTACAGCCCGCTACAGCCCCTCTCTGTCCCCCTCTCCCTGGCTCAAAGCCCCCTGTGGACCCTCTCTGTCCCCCTCCTGTCCTGTGATGACTGTCCTGGTCTGGATCTGGCTCTACATCTACGTCACATCCATCCTCAATATACTCCTCGTCCTCTATCACTACATCTGGGTCCTCAGAATATGGGCTGACAGTGTCGTAGGTGGGTGTTTGGGAGCAAGTGGAGGTGCCATCTACTTGGTCAGCCTCCTGGTCTGCCTCCTCTTCCTCATCCTCCCAGCCCTCATCCCTAACCCTAGCACAGTGTCTGCCTAACTGGGCAGAGCTGCCGGGGTCACTGGCGGTGGCGGTGGTTTGACTGGTGCTCTGATTGGTTATTCTGGGCTTAGAGTGCTGTTGATTGGCCATCGCTGGAGTGCTGACCCTATCCCAAACTCTGCCTGTGATTTCATCACAGTCCACGTCCTTTCCTCTTGAACTCTGACCTTTGGGTGCGAAGGCGCATCATTGTTGGAAGTGAGGGCAGAGGAGGAAAGGAGGGAAGGAGGAGGGAAGGGTATAACTTGAGGTTTGACCTGTGTAAGTACAAAGATTTGGCTATAGTATGTTTAAGGGCAAACAAACCAAAAGTGGTGCTTTATATAGGGGGCCATTTTGGAAACAACCCAAGTCATAGGCAGTGTTGCCAGTCTCAGAATAACAAGTCAGAGCCAGTCTCAGAATAACAAGTCGGAGCCAGTCTCAGAATAACAAGTCGGAGCCAGTCTCAGAATAACCAGTCAGAGCCAGTCTCAGAATAATACATCAGAGCCAGTCTCAGAATAACAAGTCAGAGCCAGTCTCAGAATAACAAGTCGGAGCCAGTCTCAGAATAACAAGTTGGAGCCAGTCTCAGAATAATACATCAGAGCCAGTCTCAGAATAACAAGTCGGAGCCAGTCTCAGAAAAACAAGTCGGAGCCAGTCTCAGAATAATACATCAGAGCCAGTCTCAGAGTAACAAGTTGGAGCCAGTCTCAGAAAAACAAGTCGGAGCCAGTCTCAGAATAATACATCAGAGCCAGTCTCAGAATAACAAGTCTGAACCAGTCTCAGAATAACAAGTCGGAGCCAGTCTCAGAATAATACATCAGAGCCAGTCTCAGAATAACAAGTCTGAACCAGTCTCAGAATAACAAGTCGGAGCCAAAAAGTGTTTGTTAAAAGGATAAATTAATGGGGGTCCTCTATAAATCATCAAGTCATAAATGATCAAAATAGAAACCAATCAAACCCATCAGCCATGGCCACGGAACAGCACTGACACAGAGAACAAATGATGACAGAGCTGATCTCTGTGTTTCACTGTGGTGTGGGTGGAGTTGCCCCTAGACACTGATCTTGGCTAAGTTTTGTATTTTCCACACTAATGGTTAAGGTTAGGAGCTGTAGGAAACGTCTTCTTTCCGACCCAGTTTGAGTTTCTACTTTACCTTTCCTGATGTTGCTTGGCTGTAGTAGTGGAAGCCCGCCAGAAGGCCCTGGTGTCTCTGGTTCAACATTCCATTTGACAGTCAGGAGCTTTTCATTAATTGTGACATAATCACTCTACACTGTGGGTAGAGCTGTGACCATAGAAATAGAATGAACAGAACGGGCTTGGAACCTTTAACCCTGGCAATTACACTCGCAATGGCTGCCTGGTATTGTGATGCAATAATTTCCATGGTAATGTAGAATGTTAATTCAAATGATGTTAACTGATGTGGCTCAAGCAATAGAATGTTTTTGTTGTTGTAATGTCTGTTGAGTTGAATCAACAAATCACAGTACATATTGATGGGTAAACTTCCTGCTTTTTCTTCCTGCTTTTGCTTCCTGCTTTGCTCCTATGGGTACACTCGCAATGGCCGCCAATCCACGCATTGGCCGTTCTATTCATTCTATTTCTATGACTGTGACACCCTCCGCGTTCCATTGCAAAAGATCCAGAATAAAATCCGGAATGTCTCTTTAGTCCCAAGTCCATGGATCTTGACCATTACCTATTATGATAATAACATGCACACAGAATCCTCTTCTTGTTCATAGAAACAGCTGCTCATTCCATCTATAAGGATGTTGTTTAACATATTCAATACATTACCAAGCCACTAGATGCCAGTGTTGTTCTGAGCAGGCAGTCTGGAGTTAGGAGCTCTGTCTCTCTCAGTCTGACTCATATCCATGTCCTGAAGACATGCACCTCACTGAGGTGGAGTTTCACCTCTAAGTGATAGAGTGGCTAAATAGTATGAGGACAAATAGATAGTGATATCGAAGGATGTGCCCCAGCACTGATCAATGCATGGGAAGCATTGGAATACTACCGTATTACATATTAGCCGTATATTTCTTGAAGGGAACACACAATTTTGTATTTTTAAAAGACATCATTTGATCCTCCAATTTTTGACGCCACTGCAGGCTATCCAGGCCTGTGAATTAGCTCAGATACTGTACTCAGCTATCCATCCCCAGAGAGAGAGAAGCACTGACTCGTGTCCGCTCATCTCTCCTCCAACAGACAGCCCTACACCTTACCTATTATCACTCTCCTCCTCTCTCCTCCTTTCCTCCTCGTCTCCTCTCCTCTTCTCCTCCTCTCCCTCTCTTCTCCTGTCCTCCTCTCCTCCTCACTCCATCACCCAAGTGAGTCATCATCATCACGTCAACTTCACTGTGTCTTCATGCCAATCTTCTCTTCTCATTGCCTTTTTAATCCCCAACATGCCTCATTTAAGATCGCTCTCTCTCTCCCTTTCTTGCTTCCTCTCTCTATCCCATTATCTTTCTCTCTCTATCTATCTCTCTCTCCCTCTCTCTCTTCCTCTCTCGTTCTCCTTTGCTCTCTCTCTCTATCTCGGTCTGTCTATCCTCTCTCTCTCTTTCTCTCTATCATTGCTCTCTCTCTCTCGCTCTTTCCCATTGTACCTCCATCACGTTCCACAGAAATGTGGATGTCTGCCAGTAAGTGTGAGTATGTGTGTAGTAGGAGAGTGTGTGTGTTTTCAAATTTTAAGGCCAATTTTCTTTTTTTTAACATGCTGAATTCCATTGATGAATGAAGGGAGGAGCCACGTCGTAGATGTGTGCGCATGATTGTGTGAGTGCGTGCGTGCATGTGGCCGTGCGTGAATGAGTGTGTGTTTGTGTGCGTGCGTGCGTGCGTACGTGCATGTGAGCAAAAGAGAAAGAGAGAGAGAGAAAGAGAGAGGCTGATTTAGTATGGGGACGGGTGTTGTCTTCATCTTACAACAGTGAAGAACTAAACAGCACATTGCAGAAAGAGGCAGTTTCAGCCCATTTATGAATCTTTTCAGGCAATGTTCCCTGTTCAGAAATGCAAATTGAATCAATGTGAGTCTGACTTTTAAGACTTTCAAGTGGGCTTTAATTAGCAACTGAGGCACAGCATTTTAATGAGAGAGGGGGTGGAGGGAGAGAGAGAGAGAGAAAGAGAGGGGAGGAGAGATGTTGTTCTGATCATAGTCCTGTAGGAGAGGGGTGAAGGACACACATCCAGAGCTGTGGGTTTCTTAAAGAAGGAAAAAAACTCTGTCCTTCTTTATTTCCCTCCATCCGTCTGGCCATCTGTCTGTCTGTCCGTTAGTCCTTCACCTCTGAGTCCCACTGCTAAGAGCCAGACGTGGAGTTTTCCTCCAACTCTGGTTCAGTGTTTCTACATCATAAATTGTTTTGTCTCTGCCTCTCTTTCACTCTCTCTCTCTATCTCCCTCTTGGTCTCTCTCTCCGTGTCTCTCCCTTTCTTCACGTCTCCTTGTCTTCCCCCTCTCCTTCTCTCTCCCCCTCTCTCCATGTCTCCATCCCCCTCTTTCTCTCTGTCCAAAACATGCCTCGATTAAGATCTTTCTCTCTCCCTTTCTCTCTTCCCGTCTCTCTCGTTCTCTCTCTCCTCTCTGTCTCTCGCTCTCTCCCTCTTTCCGTCTCTCTCAGCTGTTCTATCCCTCCATATCATCATCCTGTAATTTTGTCGGCTAGAAGCTGACTAAGCCTCCCCAACCCATCAGGTTGTTATTTTGTGTTGGTGAGCGTCGAGTCTACAGGCTAGGATGATAAACGATCATTCTTCTCTACCTTTCTTTCATTCTCTTTTCATTTTCTCCTTCATTCATCTCTCTCTACACCCCTCTCCCTCTCTCCATTACTCTCTCCCCCTCTCTAACTCCTATTTCACTCCTCTCTCCTTCACTGCTCTACAACTTCTCTCCCCCATCCCTCCCTCCTCCACCCCCCTACCTCCATACCTCTCTCCAATCCCAGGGTGATGGTAAAAGGGTGCAGGTGTCAGGGCAGTGGTGTGTAAATCCTAGGGTGATGGTAAAAGGGTGCAGGTGTCAGGGCAGTGGTGTGTAAATCCTAGGGTGATGGAGTGTGTATGTGTTTCAAGTTTCAAGTTTTAATGTCACATGCACAAGTACAGTGAAATGCCTTTCTTGCAAACTCAAAACCCGACAATGCAATCATCAATGTAATACTAGAAACAAACACACAAGGACTATGAAGAACACAACAAGTAGGAAAGTAAGAATACCATATACAGGGTCAGTTCCAATACAACATTTACAATGTGCAGGGACACTGGAGTGATAAAGGTCGATATGTATAGGGGTAAGGTGACTAGACAACAGGATAAAAGATAAACAGTGTAGTAACAGCTTGTATGTCAGTGGGTGTGTGTGTGTGGAGTCAGTATAAATGTGCAGTACCAGTCAAAAGTTTGGACACACCTACTCATTCAAGGGTTTTTATTTATTTTGACTATTTTCTACATTGTAGAATAATAGTGAAGGCATCAAAACTATGAAATAACACATATGGAATCATATAGTAACCAAAAACGTGTTAAACAAATCCAAATATATTTTATATTTGAGATTATTCGAAGTAGCCACCCTTTGCCTTGATGACAGCTTTGCACACTCTTGGCATTCTTTCAACCAGCTTCACATTTAATGCTTTTCCGACAGTTTTGAAGGAGTTACCACATATGCTGAGCACTTGTTGGCTGCTTTTCCTTCACTCCGCGGTCCAACTCATCCCAAACCATCTCAATTGGGTTGAAGTTGGGTGATTGTGGAGGCCAGGTTATCTGATTCAGCACTCCATCACTCTCCTTTTGTTCAAATAGCCCTAACACAGCCTGGAGGTGTTTTGGGTCATTGTCCTGTTGAATAACAACGATAAGCGCAAATCAAATGGGATGGCGTATTGCTGCAGGATGCTGTGGTAGCCATGCTGGTTAAGTGTGCCTTGAATTCTAAATGAATCACAGACAGTGTCACCAGCAAAGCACCCCCACACCATCACACCTCCACCTCCTCCTCCATGCTTCAGGCCTGATTCACACAGTCTCCTCTGAACAGTTGATGTTGAGATGTGTCTGTTACATGAACTCTGTGAAGCATTTACTTGGGCTGCAATCTGAGATGCAGTTAACTCTAATAAACTTATCCTCTGCAGCAGAGGTAACTATGGGTCTTCCTTTCCTGTGGCGGTCCTCATGAGAGCCAGTTTCATCATCCAGTTTCATCATAGCGCTTTATGGTTTTTGCGACTGCACTTGAAGAAACGTTCAAAGTTCTTGAAATGTTCCAGATTTACTGACCTTCATGTCTTAAAGTAATGATGGACTGTTGTTTCTCTTTGCTTACTTGAGCTGTTTTTGCCATAATATGGACTTGGTCATTTACCAAATAGGGCTATCTTCTGTATACCACCCCTACCTTGTCACAACACAACTGATGGGCTCAAACACATTAATTAAGAAGGATATAACTTTCAACAAGGCATACCTGTTAATTGAAATGCATTCCAGTTGACTACCGCATGAAGCTGGCTGAGAGAATGCCAAGAGTGTGCAAAGCTGTCATCAAGGCAAAGGGCAGCTACTTTGAAGAATCTCAAGTATAAAGTATATTTTGATTTGTTCAACACTTTTTTGGTTACTACATGATTCCATTTATGTTATTTCACAGTTTTGATGTTTTCACTATTATTCTACAATGTAGAAAATAGTAAAAAATAAAGAAAAAACTTTGAATGAGTAGGTGTGTCCACACTTTTGACTGGTACTGTATGTGCATATTATTATGTGTGACCCTCCAGCATGACAATGCCACCAGCAATACTACTCGTTCTGTGCATGATTTCCTGCAAGACAGGAATGTCAGTGTTCTGCCATGGCCAGAGAAGAGGCCGGATCTCAATCCCGTTGAGCTTGTCTGGGACCTGTTGGATCGGAGGGTGAGGGCTAGGGCCGTTCCCCCCCAGAAATGTCTGGGAACTTGCAGGTGCCTTGGTGGAAGAGTGGCGTAACATCTCACAGCAAGAACTGGCAAATCTGGTGCAGTCCATGAGGAGGAGATGTACTGCAGTACTTAATGCAGCTGGTGGCCACTCCAGATACTGACTGTTACTTTAGATTTTGACCCCTCCCCCATTCCCCCCATGTTCAGGGACACATTATTCCAGTTCTGTTAGTCACATGTCTGTGGAACTTGTTCAGTTTATGTCTCAGTTGTTGATTCTTGTTATGTTCATACAAATATTTACACATGTTAAGTTTGCTGAAAATAAACACAGTTGACAGTGAGAGGACGTTTCTTTTTTTGCTGAGTTTATTTATCAGTCTCATTGCTTGGGGATATAAGTTGTTCAAGAGCCTGTTAGTGCCAGACTTGATGCAGCGGTACCGCTTGCCATGCTGAAGCAGAGAGAATAGTCTATGGATTGAGTGGTTGTAGTTTTTGGAGTTTGTGTGTGTGAGTGTGTTTGTGAATGTGTTTGTGTGCATATTTGTGTGTATGAGTGTGTTTTTCAGGGTGTGTGTTTATGTGTGTGTGTGTGTGTGTGTGTGTGTGTGTGTGTGTGTGTGTGTGTGTGTGTGTGTGTGTGTGTGTGTGTGTGTGTGTGTGTGTGTGTGTGTTAGGCGTACGGGTGATGGAGTGTGTGAGGTCCGGTCTATCGCTGTCATTAATAACCTAGACAGGCCCCGCTAGCACCTGGGAGCCCAGAGACACCCTGCTCCCATTCACAGCCAATACACAACCAATGCATAACCATACACCACCCCAACACAACCCACACAAAACCAATACACAACCAATACATAACCCATTCACAACCTCATAGCATCTCTGCTTCCATACATATCCTCCAGGCTAGGGACTAAGGGCCAGGACTCAGGAGTATTGCCCCAGACAAGGCTACATTATTAACCGAGGCCACATTAAGGTTCCCTGCACATTACACACATGCACACACGCACAAAACACACACACACACACAGGCGGCAAATGACCTCATGATATCAGAAATGAGAGAATATACATGGGGAAGATCTCAATAGCATACTCCTTTCTCATCTCTCCTCGTCTCCTTCTCAAAACCCATTGGATGAGAAAGCCAGAGATCCCTCCCTCCAATGGGTTTTGAGAAGGAGATGAGGAGAGAGTAGAGAGGATGAGAGGAGAGAAGAGAGATGATGAGAGGAGAGAGGAGACAGGAGAGATGATGAGAGGATACAGGAGACGGAGAGACGATAAGAGGAGAGATGATGAGAGGAGAGAGATGATGAGAGAGGAGAGAGATGATGAGAGGAGAGATGAGAGAGGAGAGATGATGAGAGGAGAGAGGATGAGAGGAGACAAGAGAGTATTGAGGACGTGAGGTGTATGCATTTGAGATTGTCCCATTTAGGGAAGATAAGGAAAAAGGGAAAAATGTAATAGAAGTGTTTCAATAATCCAAGCTGTTGTTCTCTGGTGGCTTTTAAAATGAAAGAGCCTTTATTTGTTTGCCATTGAGCATTTTGAAAAAGGGAAAGTGTTGAGTGAACGTATAGGATTAAGACAGAAATATTTGATTGATTTGTAAGAATCAAACAGAATGTCTTACAAATAAAGGCTCAGTGGGTTTGACAGGAAGTGCCTCCCTTTCACTTCACAGACATTGAAAGATTGTCCTCCTCTGTGACCAGGTTAGTTTCATATGAAACCATCCTGTGTGAGAGGGAAAAGTTGTCACTCAACGGGTTGGCTTTGCTCTTTTACCATGAGCATTCCTGTGTTTTACTACAGTACTCTGCCTAACTTCTTTATCAAGCTTTATCAAGTTCTAAACGTCTGACAACAAGTTGGTGTTAATCTCAGTCTCAGTCACTCTCTGACAGTAAAATTTCCTTTCATGCATCGTCTTTCAGCGTTGGAATGTTTCGAACTCCATTCAGCCCTCTGTGGACTCGTATGACCTCGGCTGTAACCGTCTCACACACACACAGGCACACAGGCACACGCACACAGGCACACAGGCACACACACACACACACACACACACACACACACACACACACACACACACACACACACACACACACACACACACACACACACACACACACACACACACACACACACACACACACACACACACACACACACACACACTGTAACTGTCAGTCTCAGAGAGCAGGACTCTGTGTCCTCTCACCACTCCCTCCTAAAAACTCTTCTGGGACCAGTTCAGCTCTGAAAATATGTGGCAGGGAGAGAAGGAGGAGAGGACTGCAGGAGAGAAAATAGAGTGGAGAAAAGAGAGAGAGAGAGAGAGGGTGAGGGAGAGAGTGTCTGAGTAAGAGAGAGTTGGAAGTAAATAGAGAAAAGTTGGAGGAGACTGGTGGAAAGAACTTGGAGAGAAGAGAAGGAGAGAGGGAAAGATAAAGAAATAGAGAGCACATTCCCCCTTGAGAGAGAGGTTCTCCAAGGTTCCTGATCTCTTATGGATGTGTTCAGGGTCTTCCAGGAGTCCAGCCAGGAGGAGATATCAGGAGATATCAGCCTTCAGATCACTGTGAACATGGCCAAGCTATCTATCCCTCACCTCCACAACAGGCAGGAAGGAGAGGCGGAGGGAGAGGGAGAGAGGGGGGAGAAGGAAGAATGGAGGGTAGAAAGACTGAGATAGATGAATGAGAGATAGAGCCAGGGCAGGGAGAATCAGGGAATGAGTGAATGAGAGAGAGGGAAAGAGAGAGATATAAAGTAGAAAAGAGAGACAGAGACAGAGAGAGGGGTGGGGAGAAGAACGAGGGGAGCTTTAATTAATTAATGACTGTTCTCACAACTAGACCTCTCCCCCGCCACTCCTCCCCTCTCCTGCCCTCCTCATCGCTTCAGACGGAACGAGGGATGAAATAATAAATAAACACATGAATAAGTAAGGAGGAGAGAATGAGATGCTTCGCCCCGGAGGGGGGAGAGAGGGGGGAGTGGGGCGTGCACGTGGGGGGTATGGCGGGAGGCAGGAGAGAGATGGGAGGAGAGAGGGGGGAAGGAGTGGGGCGTGCATGCGGGGGGTAAGGCGGGAGGCAGGAGAGAGATGGGAGGAGAGAGAGTGGGAGGAGTGGGGCGTGCACACGGGGGGGGGGGGGGGGGGCAGGAGAGAGATGGGAGGAGAGAGAGGAGGCTCAGCTCTCTGGTGATTTGCTCCAACATCAAGCAGCTGGAGGTGTTGAAATATTTACGAATGATGCTGAGAGGGAAGCACTGAATGCTAATACAGCCTCTCTCTTTCTCTCTTTCCCTCTCTCTCTCTCTCTCTCTCTGTCTGTCTGTCTGTCTGTCTGTCTGTCTGTCTGTCTGTCTGTCTGTCTGTCTGTCTGTCTGTCTGTCTGTCTGTCTGTCTGTCTGTCTGTCTGCCTGCCTGCCTGCCTGCCTGCCTGCCTGCCTGCCTGCCTGCCTGCCTGCCTGCCTGCCTGCCTGCCTGCCTGTCTGTCTGTCTGTCTGTCTGTCTCTCTCTCTTCATCTCTCTATTTCTCTCTCCATCTCTCTATTTATCTATCTCCCTCTGTCTCTCCCTCCTCTCTCTCTCTCTCTCTCTCTCTCTCCCTCCTCTCTCTCTCTCTCCATCTCTCTCTCTCTCCCCCTCTCTCTGCTTCCTCTCTCCTCTCTCTCTCTCCCTCTGTCTCGCTCCAGTGCACTTTGGTGACCTTATCTCTCCTGTGACCTTGTGTACCGGTGCCGCAGCGGTGAGAGGGAGCGACCACCAGCATGTTAACTAGAGAGAGGCCGGGCTGGCTGGGGGGCAAGCGGGGTGGAGGGATGGAGGGATGGAGGGGTATCAGACACCACGGTGCACTATAGGGCAGTGGAGAGAATCCACAGGAATGAGAAGAGCAGAGACATGACTGGCTACTCTGCCAGGGTAGGTGGGTATGGAGTTAACGTCACAGGGTTAGCTAAGGTGGGTCATCCAGGGTACTAGTACACTTCAAACTGTGGAGACAGTGGGGCTTGTGAATGGGGGAAGCCAGGGATAGACAATCCGTTTACGAAATAACACTATTCACACGGTTCACAATGAAAAATAGAACTGCGTTATACAGTTACAGGCCTGCTTCTACTAGTCCAATAACAGCTGTGTCTGGCTGTATTTGTCTGAGACCTCTGCTATGGCTGTCTCCCAGGGAGGGGACACAGGGGACAGAAGAACAAGAGGATAGATGGATAGATGGATGGAGGGATGGAGGAATAGAGGAGTATGGCGCCACCAAGGAGCCCTGCGACATGATTTACGGGCAGGCTGGGTTGGCGACGTCTCGCTGCGGTGTCTCGCTGCGGTGTCTGCGCGTGCGTGAGTGTGTGTATGCGGTCCCCTGCCACTATAATCGGAGCTCCATGTCCGGCTCCTAGCAGTCTGCCCAGGCAGGCTCACATCACCTCCTCTCCCTCTCTCCTTCCTCCCTTTCTCCCCCTCCCCCTAGCCC